>NC_050173.1:46399119-46504119 GCF_008315115.2 Sander lucioperca | reverse complement strand
TTAAACACGGAGTTAAACACGGAGATACACACGGAGATACACACGGAGTTAAACACGGAGTTAAACACGGAGATACACACGGAGATACACACGGAGTTAAACACGGAGATACACACGGAGTTAAACACGGAGATACACACGGAGTTAAACACGGAGTTAAACACGGAGATACACATGGAGATACACACGGAGATACACACGGAGATACACACGGAGTTAAACACGGAGATACACACGGAGTTAAACACGGAGATACACACGGAGTTAAACACGGAGATACACACGGAGTTAAACACGGAGATACACACGGAGAAACACATGGAGTTAAACACGGAGTTAAACACGGAGATACACACGGAGATACACATGGAGTTAAACACGGAGTTAAACACGGAGATACACACGGAGTTAAACACGGAGTTAAACACGGAGATACACACGGAGTTAAACACGGAGTTAAACACGGAGATACACATGGAGTTAAACACGGAGATACACACGGAGTTAAACACGGAGATACACACGGAGAAACACACGGAGAAACACACAGAGTTAAACACGGAGAGCCAATGAGGTTTAACCATGTATCAGCTAATTTACCCTCATGTTGTCCTTTTAAAGAGGTTTCTATGTTAGAAATTTTGGGTTTCTATCAACCAAACTGTCAAAAGAAAACTACGTGGATGTTCCCGTACGACGCTCTTCACAAGTTAAATAAATGACCAGTTCACTACTTTCGTTGGATTTGGGTGTTTTATTCAATTTTTACAGCATTTGACAAGAAAAATTATGAAAGAACGTTGAAAAAAGTCAGAAAAATGTTGGAAAAAAATAAATAAAATTATGTCGATTTAGACGATCGATCGGAAATCGATAAAGACTTCGGAAAAAAGTGACAAAAGTGTCTTACGGTTTTTTATTTTAAAATTTGGACCCAGAAAAACAAAAAGTTGTTGGAAGACGGGAAGACAACACAAGGGTTAAACCTATTTTGTTGTATATGTAACACTGTTGGTTTTTTTAAAGATAATTTTTTGGGGCTTTTCTGCCTTTAATTGACAGGACAGCTCGGTGAGAAAGGAGAGAGAGAGAGAGGGGGAAGAGATGCAGGAAATCGTCACAGGTCAGACTCAACCCCTGGACCTCTGCGTCGAGGCATAAGCCTCTCAGTATATGTGCGCCCGCTCTACCCACTGAGCCAACCCGGCCACAACACGGTTGGTTTTTGTTGTGCTAAATAAATCAAATCAAATCAAAGTTCCAAACATTTCAGACGCCACATGCGCTTTGCTTGATGCACATAGAGGCCTTTAGATCTCAGCCAATCTACCGTACCCCTACAAGTATTTAGTCCGGCACGGTTGTGAACTTGTAGACCAAAACACAAACACACACACACACACACACACACACACACACACACACACACACACACACAGTGTGAAGCCTGCATGCAACAGATCATCAATCAGACTTGAGAACTAAACAACATAGGGGGGGGGGGAGAAGAAAAATGAAGTGGTGGATGCGAAAGCAGGCGGCAGCCTCCTGTTCTCCTTCAGACAGCCGATAGGCGCCGTGATATGAGAAAGACGCTGCAGGCGTGCAGAGACGCTGCAGGCGTGGAGAGACGCCGGCCTACAACAAAGTAGTCCTCAGACAGAAAGATTTTTACTTTTACACTCCCGGTTGTTCTGTGTTCACAGTCTCAGGTCATCCTTTCCTCTCTAAAGGAGCTTGCACACTGCTCCAACAAATGCCAACAAACTCCTACAAACACCAACAGTTGGGTCAGCGTGGGCCGGCCGTCTGTGTTTGTTGGCGTTTGTTGGATGGAGTTGTTAGAGTTTGACATGTCCAGTCTGGTCTGGTGGAGCAGCCCGGTCTCACGGCAGTTCGTGTAAATGTCACGTTATTTTTAATCTATTGAGACGTGTTCACGGGGACGTTTTTCTCGTTTTTTACGTGGTGGCCAGCATGAAAATGTGAAGAAATGTATTTCAATGGGAAGCATATTTCGTGGCCACAGCATGAAAATGGTAGGGAGTAGTATGAAGAGCCGAAAATCCGCGTAGGGAGGTTGGTCGAGGGGGTGGATGGGTCAAACATCACAGGACTTTCACCCGGGTGAGCGCGGCTCGCTTCCCGCGTGTGGCGTTTAGTTTCCCGTAGTCTAATCACAACCGTCCCGTTAATGTCGTGCGTCCCCAGCGGCCGTCTCCCGGAGTGTATGAGGCGTCCTTTCCCCGTAGTCGCCCCGTAGGGAAAAACGTGATTATGTGATCGCATAATTCAATGTATAATCAGCCAAAGTCTGCATATTTATGCGGGGGGGCCACATTTTTTCTATTTTTCATTTTTTTTACGCCGCACTTTCGCCGCATAAATTGCTGATTTCAGCGCAAAATATGCGGGGCTTGCATGATTTCATAATCCCCGCATTTTCGTTGCAAAAAAGTCACAAATATCTTAGCAGAAAGTTGAAAAATGTTGCGTTTACTTCACACAAGAGCAGCCATTTTCCCCTGTTGCCAAGTGATGTAATTACGCGACGTGAACATCATCGAAAAGCTGCAAACCCCGCGATGAAGCCATGATGAAACCGCAGTTTTTGCAAGTTCCCGCAATTTCATCGCATAAAATTGCATAAATATCTCACATATTCCATCGGATTTTTTAAGAAAACGTGCCGCATAATCAAGGATTTTTGCAACAATCACAAAAAAACTCTTTTTAACTCGTTTTATTCAATTTTGTTAGCCTAGAAATCTAGACCACCCTAGCGACAGCAAATGTAATTTGCAGCGAGGGTCGTCTAGCAACTCTCCGTTGGCTTGCGAGCTGGAAAAACCAAATTCTGGTCAGGCCAATCACATCGTGTATAGAGTCGGTGGGCGGGGCTTAACATAATGACGGCTGAGTTGCGACGGCTCCGCGTGAATTTCCTGCTACTTGAAAACAAAGAAGATGGCTGCTGCTGCTGGTGAACAGCGGTCTTTGGAATCGGCTTTGGCCGCGACTCTGGAAGACTTGGAGTTCAGCTTTTCTTTGAGAAAAGAACAAAGAACGGCACTGAAGTCATTCTTAAAAAAGGAAGATGTGTTCGGAGTTTAAAGTGTAATCTATCAGCTAGCGTTGCTCTGATTGGTTGTAGTGCTATCCTATTGCGTGCAGAGAGAATTTGAAAGACAGCCGTTTATCCCGCCCCTCAGATTTATCCCTGCCAATGGTGAGTTCCCAGACCCAACATCTGGATGTGCTTGTCAGGCTACAATTTTGTAGCGTTTGAAAAAAAAAGTTATATAAAAGAACATTGAAAAAATGGACAAAAATGTCGGAAAAAGCTCCAAAAACTTGGAGAAAACTCTAAAAAGGCACAGACACAGGACTTTTGGGGAAACACTGATCCACATTTTTCACCGTTTTCTGACAATTTATAGAACAAACTAATTGTTTAATCTAGGAAATAACCGACAGATTAATCCACAATGAAAAAAATCGTTAGTTGTCCTATAAATGTCTTAAATGCTCTTTAATAAACGAGACTAAGAATGGACCTCGTTGACCTTTCTCTGATTGTTTACATGGAAATATGTAACTCAGACTGTTGCAAGTCATTAAAGCATAAAGTGTGTGTGGGAGAGAGAAACAAACACGCAGCACCGAGCTTATATAAACTGAATGACAGGCAACACACACACACACACACACACACACACACACACACACACACACACACATCTCTTCATTCAAAGGGCAGAGCTTTCCATAGAAGGAGGGATTGTGTTGGATTGGAAGGGGAGAAAAAGGGGAGAGGTGGAGGAGATTTGGTCAGTACTATGAGTCAGCAAACGCACACACACACACACGCACACACGCACACACACACACACACACACACACGCACACACACGCACACACACAGGTCGTTGTGTTTCCATAGAGACAGCCGAGTTGGTCAGCGTAAAAAGCAGGAAGGACGCTGCTGGACTGTTAATGTGAACTCCTGATGAGATGAGGAAGGGTCTGGTGGTGGTGGTGGGGTGGGACATAATTAACCTCTGACCTCTTCACTCTCTGCTGCTAATAACTGTTTCTGAGTGATATTTGACCTTTGACCCCCCTGGCAGGTTGAGCACCTGCTCAGTCTTGTCTGGAGCTTTGGTCCTTTGTGTGCTGTTTTGCTGCAGGTTCAAAGTCCACAAGTGAGTGTGTGTGTGTGTGTGTGTGTGTGTGTGTGTGTGTGTGTGTGTGTGTGTGTGTGTGTGAGAGTGTGTGTGTGTGAGAGTGTGTGTGTGTGTGTGTGTGTGTGTGTGTGTGAGCGACATGCCATCGAGGAGGAAGTTGTAAAGTGACAGACACAATGGCTCATGTGGACTGTTATGAAGAGAAACTGTATTTTGTTTGGGCCTCAAAGCATCTTTTGAAAGTCAAACTGCAATTTAACATCTCCTTTTATGGTTTGAAGATGTTATTTTTCTTGTAATTCTTTTACTTAAAGGGTAACTTTGTTTTGTTTTGTTTTCTTCCAACCTGGACCCCGATGTTTTTGTGTCTAAGTGACTGATGGGATCAATGATTGGTCCAGTATTAAGAGAGAGACGAACACTGACGGGCTCAGATTATTATTCTAAGTGTGTGACAACATTATGAAAGGATCCCTACAGAGATAGACCTTTTAGTTAAAGAGTAAGATCCTTTTAGTTTAACATGAAACAGCCCTGAGATCACCATCGCCAAACCCACCAGACTCCATGTAAATAATCAGCAATTTTATCATCGTAAAACACACTTTATTCAAAGTCGACAGAAACTAAATAAAACTACCAAAAGCCGTCTTGGTTCATCTTTCCACTGATCCAAAAATCACCACTCTGGTTTGGTTGAAATTAACCCTTAATTCACCCATTTACATGTGGAAATATACTGGCTCTATACACGCTAAAAGTACTGATTATTTACATGGAGTCTGGTGTAGTTTGGTGATGGTGATTTCGGGGCTGTTTCATGTTAAACTAAAAGGATCTTACTCTTTAACCAAAAGGTCTATCTCTGTAGGGATCCTTTCATAATGTTGTCAGACACTTAGAATAATAATCTGAGTCTGTCAGCGGTGAAAACAGAACTTTTAGTGGACGCTAACTGAGGGTGAACATTTGTCCTGTAGGGTTACATTACAGCCCGGTCCATGGCTGCCTGTTACAGAGTTCTCACCAGGGTTCAGAATTAGCACTATCTACCAGCCAAATGCTGGTAAAATATGCAAGTGGCTGGTGAATTTGCTTCACTCACTAGCCAAAAAAAGCAATGGTAATCTATAGAGTGGCTGGTAAAACGTGAACATTCACTAGCCATTTGGCTGGAGGACCAAAAAGTTAATTTTGAACCCTGGTTCTCACCCAATAGCGGGGTTGCACAATATTGACAAAATGTGATATTGCGATATCAATATTAATTTCGATATTTTTAAACATGTAAAAATTACAAAAGTTATGGGAAAACGCATCAAAATAGATTCATAACAATTTAAACAAGTTTTCTTACAACACAAGGTGTATTTCAACTGACTGTCATATTGGACTGGTCCAACATGAATAAATAAATAAATAAGGACCATGTCTACAGAACAGGACATGTTCTACTGGTTGGACAGTATCAAATATATAAATATATAAATAAAGATTTGTTGCGTTTAGTTGTCTCTATTTCTTCACTTACACTGTCACTCTGTCGAAATATGCACACACGTCACGTGGTACGCTCCATAGGGTTGGTCACGTAGTGGACCCGTGCGCTGACGTGCACTAACGTGCGAGTGGCACGGTTAAGCCTGGTTCACACGGGACGATTTTAAAATTGTCGGCCGATTTTCCAATCCTGAGAGACCCCACACACGGCGATAAAAAATCACGGGTCTACCAGTTTTGGTCGTACAGCGTGTGGTGCGCAGCACACGGCAAAATTAACACATCACACACGAACCGATCTGACTCCCGAGCATTCCCAGGTCAGACGGGAAATCTCACAAAATCCCTCGAGATCAAACGTGACTTCAGAGTAAACAATCATGGTGGACGAAGAGGATGCAGTCGGTACACGATCCGTTCTGCGCATGCGCAAGATAATACTGTTTTACCGAGGATACGACTTGCACGATCTGTTCCACGCTAGCCTATGGCTAGCCTCCACCGGGAAGCTAACGTTAGTTTAGCTAACAGCTAATTCGGCTAACTGCTAGCTGACAGCTAGATTCAGTCTAAAATAACGTTAACTCAAACGTAATGGGAAAAGCAGCTACAGCTAAATTAAGACTTCACAGTAATAACAATAAAGACAAGTATTGAGTGATTGTATTTTAAATGAGCAAAAGTAAAGTAGAACTGACGTAACAGCTGTTATATATGTTAACGGTTATTTTCACGTTTTATTTTGAGGGTCTTTTATTACAGGCTGTCTCAGCTAGCAGTTAGCCGAATTAGCTGTTAGCTAAACTAACGTTAGCTTGGCTGTCGACCGGAAGCGTGGAACAGATCGTGCAGTGTCGTAAATCCTCGTACAACAGCGCATGCGCGAAAATTTTGCGCATGCGCAGAACGGATCGTGCAGGCAGAGCGGATCATGTACCGACAGATGCAGTGGCGATAGTTTGTAGTTTATTTTTAACCGAAAAAAAAAAACGTTATCAAAAGAAAAGGCGATGGTCAAAGAAGTGGAGACAACGCGAGCATGGACTATACTTGCTCTACTTATCTCCGACGTCCACCGGACTTTCTGGTGCGCTGTGCCGCCGGCTGTTTTGATGTTGTTTCCCGGTGCTTTCCTCGCCGCCTCGTCACCTCTCTTTCTGATTGGCTACACACCACAGTCCACAGGCTGCGTGCTCGTTTGTCCCCGGGGGACACCACACACGAGGAGAAATCGGGCCAAAAAAATCCAACATGTTGGATATCCCCGATTTGAGATGGGAGCGGTCCCGACGTCCTTCCGAGCAGACGAGAGCAGTCTTAACACACCACACACGGCAGGAATATCTGATCAGATTATTTTACCATAATCGGAGCATCCTTAAGATTGTCAGAAGGGGTGAATCGGGGCTAAAATCGGCCTAATTATCCTGCCGTGTGAACCAGGCTTATCTGGCCAATGAAACATGATCATTATAGCGTTTCAAGCTCTAAATCAAACACAACTAAGCCAACGGACGGGACGCAGCGCTCCACAAAATAAACTAAATATTACATATTTATCGCGACGTTTTAGATATAGTGATATATATATATATATCGATATATAATGATATTGAGTCGATATATTTGCACCCCTACCCAATCCTGGACCAATTTCAAAGATCTTTGTTCACATTAGTCACTTAGACACAAACGTGTGAAAATAGGGTGACCCTTTACTGCATGTTTCTTGTAATTCTTTTACTTATTTAGGAAAGTTCTCAATAAAAGTGATGTTCTCTTTCCAGGAAGACATCCTCCAAACATTCACACTTTACTACTCAGACCTCGAGCCGCTCCAGCAGTCGGGGGTTCAAGAGCCCGGGCGTGGTGGGAGAGCCAGGGTTCATCCGTCGGTCACGGCCTGCTTCTCTAATCGTCGGCTCGCCGTTGCACCGCAACAAGGTAAATATGCAGCAGCGGGGAAAAGGTGTATACCACAGTTATGGCAAAACGCAGTCACTGCAGAAAAATGAATAACATTTCTAATAGTGACATTTTCGAATGCCAATCTCTGGAAAAAAAACAGCCCGTACATAACATCCATTTAATGTCAAATGTGAGTCTAAACATGCAATATAAACTGTGTATTTACTCTTATCATAATCCATCATATACATATATATGCGTCTAGTGTTTTTTATTAAGTTACTTATCTTCTTGTGCCTTCGCTGCTGTGACTGTTAGTTTATCGAATGTTATCCACTAAGAGATGCACACGAAACATTCAGTGCACTTCCTTGCTCCATTTGTATCCCTCTCTAAATATTTAAGTCATATTTTTACCTCTATATAGATACTTTAAGTTGTTTTTTATAAAGCACAGTATGTGTATCTTTGTTCCTACCTACGTACCTGTAGAAAATAGCTGTTTTTCTTTATTTTTGTTTAGCTGTACAGAAAGGCAAAGTCCCTCCCCTTCCGGTGGACCAACGTAAGACCTTATTTCAGAATAAATACGTACACTGAACAAAATTATAAACGCAACACTTTTGTTTTTGCCCCCATTTTTCATGAGCTGAACTCAAAGATCTAAAGGCCGTTACACACCAACCAGACGGCCGACCGTCGGCAGAAAAGGCAGTCGGACTGATCAGTCTCCCCGAGTTGGTCAAAAAAGTTCCTCAGAACGCACCGAAGAGACGAGACGTAATACGTCACATGGTTCTGGATGCTGCTTCCGGATTTTGGATTTTTCAACCGGCCATTACTGGCGACTAACTCAGAATACGATCTCATATTGGACTAAAATAGTTCACCGAAACGTGTTTCTGAAAACGTTTTAAGAGAGAAATAGGCCGTGCAGTTGCTGAATCTGTCTTCAGATCAACAAAGGTCAGTTTAAAAGATTTTCGTCAGATTTTGAGAGGCTCTAGTCACGCTCACCCCGCTCGCCATTTCCGGGTGAGTCCCGACAAAATGAAGGCCGACGGCTCCTCCGACGGACGACGGCACGAACACACCGAACAGACTCGAGTCACCGACCTCGCCAGACTGTCCAACGGCCGGTTATCGGCCCAGTGTGTAACTGCCATAAGACTTTTTCTATGTACACAAAAGGCCTATTTCTCTCAAATATTGTTCACAAATGTGTCTAAATCTGGGTTAGTGAGCACTTCTACCCTAACCCTAACCATATAGGGTTCATCCTTGAAGAGAACTCCTCTCCAAAGTGCCAGACGCCATCGAATGTGAGCATTTGCATCAGCATCTTGATATGCCACACCTGTGAGGTGGATGGATTATCTTGGTAAAGGAGTAGTGCTCACTAACTAACAATATTTGAGAGACATAGGCCTTTTGTGTACACAAAAAGTCTTAGATCTTTGAGTTCAGCTCATTAAAAATGGGGGCAAAAACAAAAGTGTCGCGTTTATAATGTTGTTCAGAGTATATTAGTGAACCGTAATTATTTGATGCCGTTTGAATTGAGCCATGAATTACACATATGATGTTCTTCATATTCTTTAAAAGACAATTTTGCAAGTCAAGAAAGTCTCAGTTTGTCGTAAAACTGTTAAAGTATAAGACTGTGAAAATACTAATTAGAAAGATTACTCACCCCAAAGTCTCTACGTGATGTCTCGCTAAAGCTACGATGTCTGTGTGTTTGGTACCAGGACGTAACGTTACTCACACGAGCAACAGGGCTTCCTCGTTCTTTCTCTTCCCGGCAGATGAAACTAAGAGCCAGCTAGCTAACGAGCAAGCCGAGCATCAAGCAAGGTGATGTGTATTGTGCGAGAGATGTTGTTCGCTGACCAGTTTCACACAAAACTAAGTGGTACTACGACAAACTGAGACTTTCTTGATTAGCAGAATTATCTTCTGGGGTGGCTGTGGCTCAGTGGTAGAGCGGACGCCTGTCAGTCGTAAGGCTGGTGGTTCGATCCCTGGTAGAGCTGGAGATCTTTTCCCAAACCTGACGGGTCCGGTCTTAATTTCTATTATTTTACTCTGGCTCGGGCTTGGGCTCCAGGTTGCGTGGTAAATGAGCGATCAGGTGATGGGTTTCGATTAGCGTGTAAATGGATGCTGAGGAGGTGAGACGGAGGCTGGCCTCTGGAGGACTTCTTTTATTTCTTTGTTCCAACTTCCAAGTGGCCTACAGCCTCCATTAGTCATGAATAAATGATGTGAAAAAATGTAGAAATGACTCGTTCTTGACAAAAGGCAAAAGAGCTGTGTGTGCGAGCGCACATTTCAATAATGTCGGGCTGTAAACCGGCTGTCAATCAAAATGTACTTGTCGGGCTCAGGCCAAATTCTGTGGGGCTCGGTCCTTGATTACAGCTCTAATCCCTGGCCCTGCAGTCCCATGTCGAGGTGTCTTTGGGCAAGACACTGAACCCAGAGTTTCCTCCGATGCTGTGCCACCGGAGTGTAAATGTGTGTGTATGTTTATCTGATGAGCAGGTGGCACCTTGTACGGCAGTCCCGGCCACAGCGTGTGAATGGTGAATGGTTCCTGTACTAGAAAAGCGCTATATAAATACAGTCCATTTACATTTACTTTGTTTGAAGAACATCAGAGAGCAAAGTATGTCCACAGGAAGACGACAGGAGAGGAGAAAGAGTCCAAAGCCTCTCTATGTCCAGGCATATCTTCCTGTAAACAATATTTAGAGTCACATTTATTGCATGCTTTGGCTTTGCCAATAAAGTTTACCGTGTGGGGAAGGATTTCGATTTCAAGTGGACTTAAAGTGTGTATTCTGTGCTGTAAAAAAATACATTTTCTCTCCATGTGTGTGAAGGATGGAAATGGCAATGGAATACAGTACCTCTTCATTCCCACTTCCTGTTTGTAACACCCTCCCCCCCCCCCACCACATACACACACACACACACACACACACACCACCCAGTGAATGCACAAAGCGCCACTTTTTTTGTAGCATTTAAGCAACATTTTTATTGAAATAAAATCTGCTTTTAGCTTTTTAAAAAACAACAAAAACAAACACTGTACAATGTATTTTCCCCCGGAGAGTACATGATCGTGATGGGGTCGATATGAGAGGCCGTGTGGCTTTAAATGTGAAGTGTGACGCCTGCCAGCTCAAAGGTTAACAGGTTAAATATTAACCCGGCAGGAGAGCTAGAGCGCTGCGAACACCAGCAGGAACTCTGCTACACCGACCAAACAAGGAAGCACGGTCGGCTTCATAAATACGATGGTGATGACAGTGAATATGCAGGTGTGTGTGTGTGTGTGTGTGTGTGTGTGTGTGTGTGTGTGTGTGTGTGTGTGTGTGTGTGTGTGTGTGTGTGTGTGTGAGAGTGTCAGTGTGTGTGTGAGTCTTTGGTACAGGTGAACAAAAGTCTTTAGAAAGAAGGAGCAGAACAATGAAATGCCCTTGTAAAGCACACACACACACACACACACACACACACACACACACAATAATGTTGCAACACAAACAGCAGATGAAAAAGTACAAAACAAAACATATTTGACATGTCGTTCACATATATATGTACAGTCTCTATGACACCGTAATGCGATTGTCTTCACGTTAGTTTTTTCACAGTGCACGTGACATTTTTTTTAGTCCATCACAGAAACAGCCGATGTGGCGTGAAAGCTCGTCGCCATCACGCAGTTAACGGGCCCCCCCATCCCCTCCCCTCCCCTCCCTCCCCCTTTTGTTTTGTACATTAAATAGAATAGAGCAAGGCACTCTGGGTAAAAGAAGGCGAAAAGCGGGCGCCTAAGAAAATGACCTGCCATTAATCTGTGCAAACAATTGACTTTTAAACGCCGGTGATTGGGAACACGGCAAGAATTAAAAGTGGTTTTTCAGCTGACCTGACAGGAGGTGCGGAGGTTAAGAAATGGTTGCATTTAGTCTTTTAGTGTACCTTTTCCTTCATAGTGTAGTGGCATTGTTACAACCCTCCCTCCCTCCTCCTTTCTTTTTTATTCCCTTTCTTTCTTTCTTTCTTTCTTTCTTCGCTGCTTTGGCTCCCTGACTGAGCTGAAATTACCGTAAATTGGTCTGAACTGGATGGGAACACTCTAAAGTACCTCTCAGACAGGCTAGTTCTTGGCAAAATAAAAGCCAAGAAACAATGAAAAAATGGGTACCAAAAAAAAAAAAATCACAGTCACTCTTCTTTGTCACCCTTCAACAAGCTGATCCGGCCATAAAGAGTGGCTTCAAAACCTCGACACAGCTCTCAGTCTCCAGAAGGAGAAAGAAAGAAAGAAAGAAAGCCACATTCAGACTTAATGAGGACGTCAGCGTCAACCTTTGCAACGGCCGCCATAAAGAACTTGAAAACACTTAATAAAACAACTAATAACCTTCATTTAACCCACAGTTAAAAAACGGTGAACGTGAACACAAAAATAAACCAAAAGGAAAAACATGTAGATGCTGAGGATAGACCCATATGGGAACAGAGAACCGATTATTTAGCAGGGCTGGGTATCGCCAGAGACTTCCTCAATCCATGTGATTCCAAGTCACAAGGTCCCGATTAGGGCTGCACAATATATCCGCTTTTTTATCGTCATCGCAATATCAACTGGCGCGATATACATAACGTGAAAGGTTGCGACATTACGAGATACTTCGAGATTGATTGTGTTGGTTGAAAAAAAATGTCAGAAGAAAACTGCACTTTAAAGTGTATACGTCATTCTTTTTTTCATTGTCAATTCAATGTTCAATTTGTTCAATAAAATAATTTTAGAAATGATTATTTGTTTTAAATTCAACCAGCAATTTGGTGTATTTTAAACGAATACTGAGAGCAACAGAAAGGCAGAACTGAGTACACTCTAATATCTGTTAATTTATCGCAAGTAATATCGTTACGTTATCGCGTATTTTCCTCGTATCGTGCAGCTCTAGTCCCGATTCGATTCAATATTATTAGGTTCAGTTACGATACCAATTTAGCTCGGATATAAAAGAGATTCTCAGAGAACTTCTGCTGTATATTGTACAAGCAAGAAGCAACCCTTCATGTTTTATTAAGAATTGACCCCAAAAAGTTTGTTTAAAGTACTTTTTACTTAAAGGTGCAGTAGGTAAGCCTTATAAAACTAACTTTCTGTCATATTTGCTGAAACTGACCCTATGTTCCAGTAGAACTACATGAAGCAGGTCATTAAAATAAAAATCCAGCTCCTCTGGCACCACCTACAGCCTGGAGTGAGATTTGCAGAAATCCACCGCTCCCTGTTCAGATGCACCAATCAGGGCCAGGGGGCGTGTCTAACTGTTCAGATGCACCAATCAGGGCCAGGGGGGGTGTCTAACTGCGTGTCAATCACGCATTCATTCTCCCTTGTGGGGGGAGGGGCTTAGGAGACCGTTTTGGGCTTTAGCAGAAAGTGGGGGAGGGACTGAGAAGTTGTTGATGTTCAAATTTTGTTGGCTAAGTCCTGGATCTTCCCAATCCTACCTACAGCACCTTTAACAGAACTAACGTGACATGACACTGTAGAAGTCCTAGCCTACATTAAAAGATTTTGGGGGATTTTTATGAATCGATATCAGATCACTCAAACTAAGATTTTTAATTGGAGAATCGGTTATTCTAACCCAGCCCTTATTATTCAGAATTTACATCTTCATTTATCCAAAATCTGCCCGTTATATTTTTGTTATTAACTTGCTTTAAGCATGAAAATATCTTGTGCTGTAATATTTCAGGAATTAAATACTGTAAGAAATTGAACATTTGAACCGTGCCATTGTGGAACATGAACAACAACAATAATCAACACAAACATACAGAATATATAAAAACAACCCTCCGGCATGTTCTGGTTCGGGATCGTCAGAGTTCATGTTGGGGGGGTGTTACGGTAATAAAAATCAATATTGCTAAGCCCATATTTGGTCTATCCCTTATGTGATTGTTTCATGGTGTGAATATAAAAAAAAACAACTGGACAGAACAGAAATGGTGAACACAACCAAATCAAAAAAACCCAAAACAAAAGGGAAAACAGCCATTTGGAAGTGGGTGCTGTGCAGAGGAATCAGTGCAGCTTTGGTGGAGGAATATCGGCTGTGCCAAATCAGTCCCAGCGTGACTACCACACCCGGTTGGTCCAATAGATGTCCCTGTTGTACATTGGCGTGTTTGCGTAGTCGCCTACCTGTTTGCTGCTGTATTTGGGCGGGTTGGCCTTGTAGCTGTAATCCGAGTATTGGTCGGAGCCTGTGGAGTTGTTGTCGCCCGTTCCCACGAAGGTGTTGGTGGCGGGGAGGTCCTGGACGGCCTGGTGCTTCTTGGAGGCGGAGGGCGACTGAGGCTGCAGCTGGATGGAGGGGAGGGGGGAGTTGGAGCGGTAGTGGCGGCCCAAGTCGGGGCTTCCCGGCGGGTAGTTGAGGGGCAGGTGGATTCTGGGACTGTCGTTTACGGTGTCGTTGATGAGGTTGAACTTGAGGCCCTTCTGCAAGCTGGCCTCCTCGTCTTCCTCCAGTGGCTTCGCCGGTTTGGGAGCTTTTCCCTTTTTGCTCTTTTTCCCTTTGCCATTTTTGGGGCCTTGCTTGGGCGCATATAGGTCCTTGCTCTCTTTCTTGCCGGCCTGATAACCGCTCTTTGTGTCCTTCTGCAGTCGGTGTCGGATGACCACGACGGCTACGATGACCAGAATCACACCGGCGATGCCCGCGAGGCTGCCGTACAGGATGTTGCTGCGCTGAGCGAGCGCGTAGTTGGGATCTCCCGCAATGTCCCTGTCCAGAGGGGTGTAGAGGCTGTGCCCGACCAACGCCTCGATGAGGGAGACGTTGGACTTGGTATCGTTGACAAAAACGTGGACGAGGGCGGTGGTGTGGCGGGGAGGTTTGCCTTTATCGCTGACCTTTACCACCAGGCGGTGCAGCCCGTTGTGTTTCCCGGTGAACTCCTGCATCAGTTTGATCTCCCCGCTGCTGGGCGAGATGTCGAACAGGTCGTACGGGTTTCCTCCTGTGATGGTGTAGACGAGGTCACTGTTGGGTCCGGAGTCAATGTCCTCGGCCTTTACGGTCTCCACCCTGGTGTCTGGCGGGGTGACGGGTGACATGTATACGTAGGAGGAGTTTGCCGGTTTGGTGACGTAGGGGGCGTTATCATTCTCATCCAGGACATTGATCGTCACACCCACGTAGGAGGATCGAGGTGGGTCACCGGCGTCCACAGCCTTCAGGCGGAAGGTGTAGGTGCTCTCCTTCTCGCGGTCGAATGAGATGCTGGACAGGATCGTCCCCGTGCCGTTCTGGATGACAAACTTGCCGTTGTCCGGCTCCACAAACAGCCTCACTCGGGCGTTCTCGCCCTTATCCGCGTCAGTGACAGTCACTACACCGACAGGATTAAGCGGAGCCATGTTCTCGATGACTGAGAAGCTGTAGCCGCTCAGCATGAACTTGGGGTCATTGTCATTGCGGTCCAGAACGTTAATCACAATCGTAGCAGTGCCAGTTTTGCTAGGAAGGCCCTTGTCCGCTGCTGCCACACGGAATTCGTAACGTTCCGTCTCTTCCCGGTCCAGCAGGTTCCTCACACGAATCTCTCCTGTGTTGGCTTCGATTTCAAAGAGCCTGGTGGCATGGGACTCGATGATGCTGTAGACCAGCTCTGCATTGGTGCCGCTGTCTGCGTCTGTCGCCGTGACATCCAGCACCTTGTCGCCTGGCTGGTTGCCCTCCGCAAAGTCCACCTCGAGCAACGCAGGGGAAAAGTTTGGTGTGTTGTCGTTCATGTCCGTGACCTGCACTTTGAGGGTGTTGGTGCTGGACAGGGCTGGGTTCCCAGAATCCACGGCAACGATTTCAATCCTGTAATCCTTGACACGCTCGTAATCCAGCAGGGTAGTTGTCTGCAGGAAGTATTTCCTCTTCCGATCGTTGGCTGACTCGCTAGCAGGTCGGAGCTGAAACGGGACGTCGCCGGCTACCACGCACGTCACAACCGCATTTTCCCCCTCGTCGCGATCCGACACCTGGACCAACGCCACCGGCGTGCCGATGGGCATGTCCTCAGAGATGTTGGCAACGCCTTCGTGATGCGTCACCAAACCGATACCACGGATCTCGATCGCCGGAGCGTTGTCATTCTGGTCCTTGACGTTGACGGTCACCAGGACCTTGGAGCTCTTGGAGTTGGGTCCACGATCTTTGGCGACCACAAAGAACTTGAGGAAGCTCTCCTCCTCGCGGTCCACCAGGCCCTTGACGTAGATGATGCCTGTAGAGCGGTCGATGCGCAGAAGCCTCTGGACGGCCTCCGACGCCTGATGGAGGCTGTAGTCGATCTCTCCGTTGGTCCCGGTGTCTGCGTCGTTGGCTCTGACCTGCAAGAACAGAAGAAGAGGTTTTATCGTTTTTAATGGCTAAACTCTGTCCGAAAAGAACCACACATTTCCCCCTTAAAGGTTGTGCAATAAGCAACCACTAGAAGTATTTTAACTCAAAATCATGAACTGAAACCCAGCCTGCATGTTAGAAACTTTATCTAAACATATTTCTGCCTCCAAGTCACTTTGATCCTCTTTTAGTTTTTAGTACATGTTCTTCTTAAAGGTCCAGTGTGTAACTTGTTTAGTTGTTCATTATCAAAATCTGTGTTGCCCGTTCTCTAACTTGTCCTTTTTCATGAATATTTACCTCCACAATCAATTCCAAGTATTCCTTTTGGCTTGAAATGTTACATTTGCGTTTGCATGAACTGGGGTAGACGCTCCATATTCATGCTCCATCTAGAAATACGTTAGCCGGTAAGGGACATACAGGACATACTGCTCCGCCTTTCGCGTTTTCGCTGTCACATGATAAACTCACAGGTGCTGCTAATGCTGCTAATGGGTAGGTGAGGACCAACACGTATTCAAAATCCAAATTTCAGGAAAAGGAGTCTTCTTCTATATATATATTGAAAAGAGCAAGAGACCAGCTTTTTCAAGCGTGAAGGCTACCGTAGCTGTAATACGTACTTACGTGTAGAAATTCCTACACATTGGACCTTTAACAACATTTAGAAGTTGTTTGGGTTCTTCTAAGTAAATGTCAGAACTACGAGGAACATGAAGTCAAATCTTTCTCTTTCTCTGAGTCTGTTTGTGGAGTTGCAGAATGTACAACGGTCAAAATAAGACAATCAATTGGACATTTTCCTGTTCAAACACAGGGCTTGGTCCATTTTGATGGCAGGCAGGACTAGGGTTGGGTACCGAAACGCGGTGCCAATAGGGCACCGGTTCCGACCTAAACGGTAGTAACGAGACCGAATAAGAACGAAGATTTTGGTGCCTTATTTCGGTGCCTGACTTTACACTACACTCAACAGCAGGTAACGTTAGCCTACCTTACACGTTAAGCAGTGTAAAGTGTGACTGTATTTCAACAGTCTGCCTCTGCAGCGCAGCAGATGCCGACGTCGGAAAAACACAGACAGTGCGTTCACTGAAACTGGTAACATACAGCCTCGCGGTGCATTCAAAGTTATTGTAAAATACCCTTTTCCCATCTGGTGGTTGTTTTTGTCATTCAACAGCAATTTACTGGTGAAATAAGTTATTGTTTATTATAAGTTATAGTTATTACATTACTATTAAATCATTTAATTTTGACCATATGGCCGTAGTAATAAACAACTTGTTCTTAAATGTCGCCGACTGTTGTTTAGTACCCTTCTTTTTTTTCTTCTTTTTTTTTTTAACTTTCTTAAAAAGTATCGGTTCAGGCACCGTTTTAAAAGTACCGCTTTAGCACCGGTATCGAAAAAAACAACAACAACAATACCCAACCCTAGGCAGGACATCTTCAACTTCACATTAAAAGTCCAGAGTGTACTTTTATTTTGACTTGGACCTAAAGAAACAAAAACGTTCATTCATTGCGCCCTGCCTTTACTTGTCAATCTTCGGCAGATTTACTATAAATATCAAAATTGATCTTTAAGACGTAACTGGCAGCCTGTATTCCCATTATTACCTCAGTTACATTAGATTATTTGACTTACAAAGAGTCACAACCATTACTAATGCAACTCTACAAAGCCCTTTGTGTTTTCTTGAGGGGGGTTGTTGCTGTGTGAAACATAATAGACGATCAAAGCTGAGTGCACACACACCCACGCAACAACATCTAACGGCTGTGCAGCAGGATCATTGGCATCTAATGGGCAGATGAGTGAATGTTAATGTTCCTCTCATTATCAGAAAAGCCCCGGCTCCTCGGGGCCCATTAGGAGACTGGAGAGGACATGACCGGACCACCATCGGACACGCTCCAGCTTCATACGCCCAAACCCAAAGTAAACTGAGCTAATTAGTTAATTAGAAGGCACGATCACTCAGCAGAATATCACTTAGGATTTACTCGTTAGGACGCTTTTTCTACCTACACATCTAATACTTTTTAATTGCGTTTATTCAAAGCCACGTCTGCTCTTAAGAAATGTAGGGCGCTGTGTAGTTTTAAATGAACTAGCTGTTGAACAGCTGATTTAAATGTCCCAGGTGCTGCTTGTTCAGCATTTTCTTTAGGCTTCACCTGGGACATGCGGTATTGTAATTAGGGTTTTTAAACTTGAGGGCCGCTATTCCTTTAAAGTAGAACTGGGTCTGCGCCAAGCTGGCACTCAGCAAAATAATCTCCTAAAAAATATTGTTTTCTTACTAAAACATGACGAAGAAAATCTGCCAGCCAGTTTATTTAAACAAACAGTAAAACTTGTGTTGTCTGGGCCAAGGACACATGCATCTATTTATTTATTTTTTTAATTCTAGCTGAGATGACAACGTTCTTTTAAAAGGAATAGTTTTTACATTTTGGGAAATATACTCATTAACTTTAAATGAAAAGATTGATACCACTCTCATGTCTGTAGGCTAAATGTAAAGCTACAGCCAGAAGCCGGTTAGCTTAGCTTAGCACAAAGACTGGAAACAGGGGAAAACAGCTAGCCTGGCTGTGTCCAAACAGATAGACAGACAGATAGACAGACAGACAGCTAGACAGACAGATAGACAGACAGACAAACAGAGAGATAGACGGACAGACAGCTAGAGAGACAGATAGACAGACAGACAAACAGAGAGATAGACGGACAGACAGCTAGACAGACAGATAGACAGACAGACAAACAGAGAGATAGACGGACAGACAGACAGTCCGACAGACAGATAGATAGATAGATAGATAGATAGATAGACAGACAGACAGACAGACAGCTAGACAGATAGATAGACAGATAGATAGACATACAGACAGATAGATAGATAGATAGATAGATAGATAGATATAGATAGATATATAGATAGATAGACATACAGATAGACAGATAGATAGATAGATAGATAGTTATATAGATAGATAGATAGATAGATAGACATACAGATAGACAGATAGATAGATAGATAGATAGACAGACAGACAGCTAGACAGATAGATAGATAGACATACAGATAGATAGATAGATTGATAGATAGATAGATAGTTATATAGATAGATAGATAGATAGACATACAGATAGATAGATTGATAGATAGATAGATAGATAGATAGATAGTTATATAGATAGATAGATATATAGATAGATAGATAGTTATATAGATAGACATACAGATAGATAGATAGACATACAGATAGATAGATAGATAGATAGACATACAGATAGATAGATAGATAGATAGATAGATAGATAGATAGATAGATAGATAGATAGATAGACATACAGATAGATAGATAGATAGACATACAGATAGATAGATAGATAGATAGATAGATAGATAGATAGATAGATAGATGCCTCCCAGCACCTTCAAAGCTAAATAATGAAAGAAAGAAGCTATGTGTTGATAGGTGAGCTTCAGAAGTGCTGGTAGGCTGATTCTGTTACCTCTGGACAGAGCCAGGCTAGCTGCTAAGCTAAGCTAACCGGCTGTTGGCTAAAGCTTTATATTTACTGTTCAGACATGAGAGTGGTATCAATCTTCATATTAAAAAACTATCAGCAAGAAGTGAAAAAAACAGTTTACAAAATACTATATCAAACTATTTCTTTAGGTTTCCAAACGTGTCTTTATTTCAAGCTGAAATTTGCGGGAATGAAATGCAAAAAACCCCATGAAGTGAATGGTTTTAACATTTCAGTCAGTGTAAACACAATAAAGCTTTAATGAAGATGTGTGTGAACATTTAATTAAACATTTAAACGGGGGGAATCAGGGTTTAAAGAGGTTAAAGCAGCCAACAGAAATCTCTGAGGGATTTTCTTTTTTACCACAGACTCTGGTTCTCACTGCCACATAATAAATATCTAGATCCCTCCCCACTCACGATCACAGACTGACAGACCGTCACGGCCACCCTGGAGTGACCGTGGAAGTCGCTGATCCAAGACGGAGAGGTTACGGTTAAAGAAAGCATGAAAGTGAAATTATATTTTCTTTCCCCCCTGCCCATTGATTTCCTTTTCCTCCACTGTGGCTGTAAGCAGCAGACATCGGCAGACAGCGGTGAATTATTGACAGCTCGGGAGGATTGTGTATTGAGCAGTTGAGCCGCTGTGATGAGGCCAGCGCTGAGCTGGCTGCTCTCCAAGGCCGCTCTGTTCAGGCGTACAGCAAACATTAACGCTGTTTATCTCCCAGTTAACAATTAACCAGCGACACCGACTAGTTTCCTACACCAACGGAGCGGATTGTCTGCATGTTTTAACGGCGTGAACCTCTCATTTACCCTGAATATCTTTACAAATTGAGCCATCAATCAATTTCTACAAGGAGGGCTGCTAAGATTCACTTTATTTTCGGAGAAAATCATCTCGCCGTTGCTTGAGACTTACTGCAGAAAGATAATGCATCACAGTTTCTATATCCTGTCTGGTTTATTGCTCACTAAAATACATTATAATTGCATGGTGTTTCAGTGTTTTGGGCTGCCTCCTCCTAAACTGATTAATCCTCTGGGGGTCAAGGAAATATATAAAGTCTTTCATTGTTTGAGAAAATGACAATATCAATATTCTCAAATATTCTTTTTGTCCCTTATAAGCTTTAGATTTGAAGAGATCTTTCATCTGAAAAGGGGGGGAACACATCATCTAATTAATCAGTCAAAATGTGTGTGTGTGTGTGTGTGTGTGTGTGTGTGTATTATTAGTCAATTAAAGGGCCCAGTTTCTCAGCTTCTGCCTCTGATTTATGGGCTTCTACATGAAAACTAAAATCTGCCAAAGTTAGAGCACTTTTTGGTTGTGTTACATGACAGATTTCTGTGTTTTTTCTTTGAGTATTTCACTACTGGTTTGAAGTAGGCGGGGCTTAGAGGGGAAAGAGGCGATAGGTCACCTACTTGAGTGCACCAATCAGGTGCAGGAGCACCGTTTGAATCCAAACGTGACGACGGTCGTGTGGTTGTTTGTCTATTACGACTGGTCAAGTCGCATACACACAGCAGATTATCTATGTGTTTAACTCTTAACAGATAAATATATATTATAAATATTTAACAGGAATAAAAGGTTTTAACCCGAGGTCCACTTGCAAGTTAATTTAATGGGACTTTTAACTTTGATTGTTGGTTATTTGAACACAATTTGTTTTCAATAAAGGTCCGCTTATTAACTTTTTTAATCGCATCCTATGGTCTCCTACAGCAGCTGACTCGACGTCCACGACTCTTTTACGCTTAGGATGACCATGAGATGCATAACGTCTGCTACGGAGCCATAACGTGAGGTACAAGGTAATGGAGCCTTTTATACATTGTCGTGTTTCTTTAGAAATAAACAATGGACAAATAGAGTCTTTAAACTCTTCAGATGTAAAGTTATTCTCTGTCAAAGTGACGTCAAAATGAATGGCAGTCAATGGGATGCTAACGGGGGGGTGAGTGCTTGTTAGCATCAAAATGGCGCCATAGGATCTACGCGTTGTGGAGAGAGGGTTACCCCCTTGGTCTACCCCAGTTCATGCAAACGCAAATGTAAAATTTCAAGCCAAAAGGAATACTTGGAATTGATGGTGGAGGTAAATATTCATGAAAAAGGACAAGTTTGTGAACGGGCAACACAGATTTTGTTAATGAACAACTAAACACGCTACACACTGGACCTTTAAGATTTCTTTTGTCAAGCAAAGTCAAGAATTGTCAGGCTCATTAATATTTAACGTTATGAATATTCAGACATTAATAACGGGGCTTTAAGAAGACCCGATGGTGTTCATTGTGACTTTTACTGTAATGAAGTGACACCTTGATGGAAGGAAATCCATTTTTGAAAGAAAATAGGGTAAAATATGTAAATGCAGCGGTATGCTTCTTTCAAAGAGCGAGTCAAAGAGCAGGGATATACATGTCTGTGCCGCTATTGGACGATTTAAGCAGGTCAGGGTCGCCAGTCAGCGCTGTCCCGCTGCTTATTTTTAAAGCATCACTCCTCGAACCGCACGTTAAGTGAAATGAATTCTTCGGCTCTCTGAAATGCAATGAGCCACATCCACAGCAATAATACCAATAAGCCCCGTGGATAATCTCATGACTGACTCAGATTAAGTCATGCACGGCTCGCTGGAAGGCTGGCTGGTCGCGCTGCAGTCAGGCAGGGAAGGGAGGCGAGGGAGAGGAGGATGTTAACAGAGAGGTGCACTTCCTGCTCTGATCGCTCACGTTAGAAATCACGCAACGCTGGCCCGGTCCAGGGGCTCAAAGGTGAAGTTGAATCAGTGGTTAATATGTGACTACACGCGGCGATCGCACGCCCTGCTTCACCTCCGACGCACCATCTGTCTGTACGGATAATTGAGCAGCATATTATGTGCAGTCTCTGCGCCGTGTTGTCTTGCAGCTCGCAGTGTTATCGCCAACGGGGCCAAAAGGTTCCACTGTAATGTTTGGTGGACAAGAAAAACTGTGGAGGAGCAGCAGCAGCAGCGCTCAGACATTAAAGGAGAATTCCGGTCGATTTCAACACGTAGCTCTGTTGTTTGGAAATGTGGAGTGCTGTCACTAGCGAGAAAAACGAAAACAATCAGTGCTGTCTACGCCGTGTTATCCTCATGCTAGCGTTAGCACCCAACAGGCTTAAACAGGGCAAGTTTTAAACATGCTTTTAGCCTCTAAACATGCTCGAAATGTCATTACAAGTGCCACCCCATGTGCAGTGATTCCTTCCGAGGGAACACAGTGAATCTGACTGGAATATTGGATTGTACGAGTTCGAGAATCGACTAGTATGGACTTGACCGGAAAACAGGAAATAAACAGAGGTATGTGCACTGGCTGGATTAACACAACTTTATGCCTTTCTGTCACATCTACTGCAGTCAGATTCACTGTGTTCTCAATGCACAATGTGGAATCACTGCACATGGGGAGGCACTTGTAATGACATTTCGAGCATGTTTAGAGGCTAAAAACACGTTTAAAACTTGCCCTGTTTAAGCCTGTTGGGTGCTAACGCTAGCAGGAGGATAACACGGTGTAGGCAACAGCGATTGTTTTCATTTTCTTTGCTACTGCCAGCACTCCACATTTACAAACAACAGAGCTACGTGTTGAAATTGACCGGAATTCTCCTTTAAGAGGGACAGATTTATCCTGAATTTAAGGTTAGGGAAATATAAGGGGTAACTCAGGGTACAAATGGGGGAAAATGGCTTAAAAACACAGTTCAAAGGGGGACCATTACTGTAAAGAGCCTGAGCAGCAGAGCTCTGGTGTACTGACCTGCAGTATGGAGTGTCCCTGCGGGCTGTTCTCAGGCAGCTCAGCCTCGTAGTGACTCCTCTCAAACTTGGGCGCGTTGTCGTTCTGGTCGGTGACGGTGACCCGCAGCAGGGCGCTGCTCGCCCTCGCCGGCTTCCCGCCGTCCACCACCCGGATGTTCAGGTCGTACGAGTCCTTCTTCTCGCGGTCCAGGTTGCCCATGACGACCAGCTGAGGCAGCTTCTCGTCCGAGTCCACGGCGACCTGCAGCGTGAAGAGCTGGTCGGCGTCCAGCCCCGTGGTCAGCGAGTACTCGGCCACGCCGTTGATGCCGGAGTCTCGGTCGGTCGCCATGGGGATGGAGAAGAGGGCGCCGATGTGCGTGTTCTCGGGGATGGACAGGGTGAGGATGGGCGAGGAGAACTGCGGCGTGTTGTCGTTGATGTCCAGCACCTCGATGCGGCCTTCGATCAGCCGCGGCCCCGTGCTGATCCCTTTCACCATGTCGGTGATCGACACCTCGAACTCCAGGAAGCATTTCTCGCCATCAAACAGGTTGCGGCAGTCTTTCAGCGTCTCGCGGTCGATGGGGATGTCGGTGGTGTATATGTCGCCCGTCTTGCCGTCCACCCGCAGGTACGGCGAGCCCACCTCCAGCTTGTAGAGGTGTCCGGTGTCGGGCAGGCCCTGATCGGCCGCCAGGCTGCCGATCAGCGTGTTGGGCGGCTGCTCCTCGGGAACCCGATACAGGATGTCTGTGGGCGCAGCGCCGCAGGAGACCAGCAGGGCGCCCGCCAGGAACAGCAGAACCTCCCGCCTCAGTGCCGCCATGTCTCCCCCCAACAGCACCGCTCTGAAAGAGACAGAGAAAACAGATTAGGCCGACCTTACAACGAACAACTTCTCAAGCGATTCCACTGTCGCAGACTAATTTCCAATATCGGAATGAAATCCTGAGAGTCTTGCTAGAGTCGGGGTCTCCCGTCGTCTCCATCGTTCGGTGTAAGGTCATAAATCTCAGTCCCAGTCAGTCTTTTTCCCAACTTGACGTTCCAACAAAGTCAAACGTGTTTGATATTATCCTAAGTTTTAAGTCTTGGTAGTGAACAGAAAATCTGCAGACTTTCCCTTAAAGGGTCACTATGAGTTCCTACATGACGTCACCTATGTTGACGTTCCCAGTAAATACCAAACTAAACAGCGCAAGCTCGCCCCTCCCCCCATGTTTCCGTAACTGTCATGACTAACTGACTAACTGTCACTAAACCCCACCCCCAACCATCTTATCAGTGATTGGCTGGAATGTGGTTTGTTGTATTTGGTGCCTATCCTGTGCCTCTAGTGTTTGTTTGACCGGGCCTTTTCACGGTGTGTTCAGGGGACAGGCAGCTAGAGGATCAAGGAGAGATGACTACCATTTGAGACAAAAATTAAATCACGCTGAAACCATGCAGGAACTCATAGTGCACCTTTAAGTTACCAGCTACGGCTAGCAGTAGCTAGCTAACTTGGATACATTTTTCAAAACAAATCTAGTTGTAGTTTTGCAATGTATGACCCAGTCTTATTTTTTTTTAAAGATTATTTTTTTGGGCATTTTCAGCCTTTATTTTGATAGGACAGCAGAAGACATGAAAGGGGAGAGAGAGGGGGAATGACATGCAGCAAAGGGCCACAGGTTGGAGTCCAACCCACGGCCGCTGCGTCGAGGAGTAAACCTCTATATATGGGCGCCCGCTCTACCAACTGAGCTATCCGGGCGCCCAGATCCCCAATCTTTACATGTTATGACAGTCTTAGTTAGTCTTAGATGTGACATAGTCTTTAAATGTGAGATGTCAGACTTTAGTCTTTTCAAAGTCTGTTCAGAGTCTTCTAGTGGATGGGAGGCATTAGCGAGACCGCCCGTCACTCATTCACCGTACGCCACACATACAAAATAACAGAAAGTGGACTTGTGGATCCACAAAGCTGCTCTTGTCTCTGATTTATGCCAGTGCCGTTCAGGGATAGATTGTCGAATTTGTCTCCTTGGGCCACTAAATGTGTCCACAAGCAGTTATTTGCAGGACCTGAGGTTGAGGAGGTTTTCAGGCGCAGCCTCAGAGACTTTATAATATCTTTATATGCTGAACGGAATCGGAAAAAAATATGGATTTCAACTTGTGGCCCTTTAAGTTTCCCACCAGGGGATCAGCGCACCAGATAAGTGTAATATTTCAAAGTTTTTTCAAGATGCTAAATCTAAAATAGTATCATTACTTGTATTCCACAACATTTAACGTCTTGAATAATACATCAACATCGATCAGACATCTGAAGGCTTGCACACATCCTGTTTGTCTGTCAGATTAAAGACTTTTTAAAGAGCCTTTTAAATGTCAACGTGAATGAGGAATAAGAAAACGCCTGTTATAAACATTATCTAAGTCATAAAACACACTATCTAAACGCATTTAAGACTAGACGGAGCCATGAATTCAGATATCGACGATGCTTGCTTTACTCACACCCTGACTTTTCACCTGATGTCTGGTGTTAATAATGCTTTTTTATTTGAGCCAGATATAAACACTTCCCTCCTGTCTCGTCTTCTCTCTGTCTCTGCACACTTTTCTTTTTAATGGCTCTGTATTTCGGGGCTGTAGGAGTTTCTCGGCTGCGGGTCGACGAGGTTAATCCGGTGAGGGTTTTTTTTTTATTTTTGTCCTTGATTTGGGGAGACACACACACACACACACACACACACACACACACACACTCCAACATAGACTAGCATGCTGAGCAGGAAGCAGGAAGTCTTAGTGTCATCCTTCTCCATCTCCGACCACTGCAACGTGTGTGTGTGTGTGTGTGTGTGTGTGTGTGTGTGTGTGTGTGTGTGTGTGTAGGAGTAAAGGCTTGTATTTTCTGAGCCTGTTAAGTCTCCTACAGCGTGAGAGAGAAGTCAGGCCTTGCACACATTCATTCCGTGACATGAAATGATGTAACAGTCTAAACTCTCCCAGCAGCTTCACAAAACCAATATAAAATACCATAACGACGCTATTTTAACGCAAAATGACCCTTCACACATCAGAGCGTCACCTCCACTGTTTGTCTATTCTCAAATAAAACTGTGTGTCATGGTGACAGGAGGCTACACCGACCCCGTTTAACTAAAATAAATGTTAAATGATGCCTAGCACAAGCAGCCGTACATGAAGGAAATGGTCTTAAAATTGGCAAACTTATGCATTAAATCTTAATTTAATTAATCTGTCCCAACAACTGGAACATTCAGATAAACTGAATTCTCTCTATTTTATTCCTCAACACAAAGTTCAGATTCATGACATAGACATTACATAGGACTAGTTAGTTTTAAGTGCCCCCCTTTATAGGTCTTCTGTCATTTGTGGAATACATTATTTTATTTTTGTGGGGGGCTTTTGTGGCCTTTAATTGATGTGATCTCGCCAGGGTTTATCTGCCATGCGAGGTAAGCTATAAGCAACCTGATCTCACAAATTCCGTGAAATGAACACGGCCCCTTAACTCAAAATCTGTGGCAGTTTCACGGAATCGCCGGAAAAATTCCGTGACGGGCCCACGGACGAATTCCGTGAAATGAACACGGCCCCTTAAGTTAAGGAAAAAGTCGTGGGTGAGCTTACGTTTCCAACAACGGGGCGGTTGGGTTTAGGAAACGTGACACACGGGACACGATCCCCGGTCTCCTGGGTGAAAGTCCTGTGTCTGACTCATCCACCACCCCAACCAGCCTCCTTACGTAGATTTTCGGCCCTTCATACTACCGTATTTTCCGGACTATAAGTCGCTCCGGAGTATACGTCGCATCAGTCAAAAAATGCGTCATGAAGAGGAAAAAAACATATATAAGTCGCACTGGACTATAAGTCACATTTATTTAGAAATTTATTTCACAAAATCCAAGACCAAGAACAGACATTTAATCTGGAAAGGCAAGTTATTCAACTACACAGTAGCACACAGAACAACTACCAGGGCGTGGAGACGTAACTGCACCGTTGACGAGCCTCTCCCAGCAGGACGCTGTTCAAGCACCCATCTGTGGACTCGTTCCTCCAGCTCTGGCCATCTTGCTTTCAGCCCGCGATTAGCCGATTAGCTGATTAGCTTTCTTTGTTTTCTTCATTGCAGTAAGACTAACCTTTTCGCCAGTCCCTCGCAAGTTTCTCTCTCACTCCAAACTTTCTTTGTGCTGCTCGATTACCGTTTTTGGCTGCGTATTTTACTACCTGCAGTTTGTAATCTGCAGAATAAGATTTTCTTTTCTTTCTCAGTTGTCTTTAGGAGCAGCATATAGTTGTCACAAGCCTACAGCGCCTCTCGCGGCTGTAGATGGTAATGTTTTCAGTATGAAATAACATTTAAAAACATGTTAAATTATATATATTTTGATATATAAGTCGCACCTGACTATAAGTCGCAGGACCAGCCAAAGTATGAAAAAAAGTGCGACTTATAGTCCGGAAAATACGGTACTCACTATCGTAGTCGCTCTTAATGCTACGTCATCTTCTTACTGACTTTACATTGGCATTGTTTTCCGTGGTGGACACACGGAATTTTCACACGTTCCGTGCCACCAACACGTAATGCGCTGTTAACAGTTCGTGATCATTTCACGGAATTCTGTGAGACCAGGCTGGTCATAAGTAGCCGACGGCAGCAGTGTTTCTACGAGTCAAAGACGTTTTCTGAAAGGCTCGGTTTTCAGCGGTGAAACGCAAAACTAAGACATGTTTTCTGCAACACATGGTTAATGTCATTGTAAGTTTTTCTGTCTACTGTTTTTACATTTGATTGCTTAATCTTTAAGTCTATGGACTCAAAGATATTCAGTGTACTACAATGATGTAAAAAAAACAGAGGGTGGGGGTAAAAACCAGAAAGTCCTCACAATTTAGAGGCTAAAAGCAGCAAATGTTTCCCATTGTTGTTGCTTTTGTCCAGTTGTTCGTCTGAAGTGTTGGCTGTTCGGCTCCCTGCTGTGACACACACACACACACACACACACACACACACACACACACACACACACACACACACACACACACACCTAATTACCCCTGTATGAATGTGAATGAGTGTGTGCCAGTGGGGAGTGCCGCTGTGTTTGCAAGTGCTAATGTGGATGTGAGTAACTGTGTGTGTGTGTGTGTGTGTGTGTGTGTATGTACGTGTATGTGTTGCTTCTCTCACATTTTTTTCCGCCCAGCTGCCAAATACCCACAAACCACCGACCTCTGACCTGTGACCCCGCGGCATTTCACACGTCACCGTGGAAACATAGCTGAAACAACATGGTTTACTGGCTGACATCCAGTCTACCAATGAGCCACTGAACACAACAGTGTGTCTGCACTTAACTGAACCCATGGTGGTTGCTTTAATAAGCCGCAGCAGATGGACGTAAGAATATTAAAAGACTAGCTGTCCATTCCTCACGTTGAGATGTAGAAACATGCTTTTTATTTTAGCAGGAGGATGTTAAACGCTGCCTAAACACAAGCAGCACCAGAAAAAATCTTTGTCTACATAAAATAGCTAAAATCTAAAATTGGCCACATTTTGATTGAAATCTAGTACTACTGTTGGTACTTGAGAGTTCCCGGTTCAGGCTCAGGGTTACAGACATATTTTGTTTCCAAAGATCAATCTCTGGCCGAGTTAAAAATCGAATCAAAGACATCATACAGTGTTTCCTCTATGTTGATTTTGTAGTGGCGGCCCGCCATGGCAAAATTTCTGCCGCCACGGTATCAGAAATAGGGCAGACGCACAATGTAGTCGCTAGGGGTGCACGATTCGATTCGGGATCGATTTTCAATTCAAAAAGGATTCTCGATTATAAAAACAATTCACAGTATGTAAATGTAGGTAAATCGGGGTGGCGGTAGCACAGTCAGTAGGACGTCCCATACGGACCAAAGTATGGTGGTGGACTGGTAGCTGGAGAGGTGCCAGTTCACCTCCTGGGCACTCAAGGTGCTCTTGAGCAAGGCACCGAACCCCCAACTGCTCGGGGAGCCTGTCCATGGGCAGCCCCCCCACTCTGACATCTCTCCATTAGTGCATGTAGAGGTACTGAGCATGTGTGTGTAATTCAGGCCTGTGTAATAACGTGAGTGAAAGCATTGAAATTTCCCCTTGCGGGATTAATAAAGTATACATTATTATTATTATTATTATTATTATTATTATTATTATTAGTTACTTTCCCCATGTGATTGCAGTAGACATACAATAAAAAAAATAAAAAAATGAAAAAATATTTCTTTTTTATTTTTATTAATAAATATGAATACATTTTTGGAATTCTATGAATCGATGTAGAATCGGTAGAGCTTGAATCACGATTCGAATGTGAATCGATTTTTCTGCACACCCCTAGTAGTCGCGGTGGCCTTTTAAATGATCCTGCCGACATAATGCACCCCCCGTTCTCACATTGCAATTTAACAACAAGTAGAACTATTCAGAGGTTATTGGGCCCGTCCAGTTTAACTCCACATACTGTTGTGTTGATGGAGTTTACTGTCGAAACGTTCGCTTCCTTCCGAGTCGACCGTTAAACGAACAGCTCCACCAAATACGTCACCGCGGTTGGTCCATTCTAATTGGACAACGTTCAACTTGTCAGTTCTGTCAGCTCATCGTCCTGATGTCAAACATCTGGAAACATTAAAACGGGAAGTGAGTCAGTGTTAGGGCTGAACGATTAATTGCATTTTCGATAATATCGCGATATGTTAAAACGCGATTTCCTAATCGCAAAGGCTGCGATTTGGTCACATGACTCGCGAGAGCAATCAGTCTGCACTCCGCAGAGAAAGCATCAACTAGCACGCTAACGCTACGCTGTACCTTGAGCTGATTTCTGTCATTCAAACAACTCTGAGTTGTAGTTTAAAACTTTTACAGCCATTTTAATAAAATGAAGGGTTTTATTCGGGCTTGAGTCCATACGTGCAGTTAATGGATACAGACACACAGAACTGAAGGCTCGGTTGGCAACTATTAGCTCTGATTAGCGGTTAGCTCCGGTTAGCGGTTAGCTCCGTTATAAAGATATGGAGTGGAGGAGCTGCCACTGAGAGGGGTAACAACCAGACTGATAAATGACGTTCGGGGAGCTTTCACAGCAGCGTGGCCGCGGAGTTTTAACAGCTTTATTAGTACAGTTAATCCCACGGCAAGAACACCAGCAACTAGCTAACGTAACGATAGCCTCTCTGAACAAGTGCACACGGCAGCAACTTCACGAGGGGGAGGGGCTGGAGGCAGCTCCTCTCTGTGCACTGTAAAAAATTACGTGTGTGTGTGTGTGTGTGTGTGTGTACACTATATTTCTACTTATTTAACTGTCTAGTGTGTAATTGCGTGTTCATACTATACATTATTATATTATTCTTTGTTGAATAATACAGAATACAAAGAGCTTAAAAAAATAATCTAATCGAAATCGCAATATTTGGGGAAAAAATCGCAATTAGATTATTTTCAAAAATCGTTCAGCCCTAGTCAGTGTAAATATAAATTGGGCAATACTGAAATCCACAACTTGTACAATCACCCAAAACTCCCGCTCACTCAAGCCGACACCCAGGGCCTGTGATTCACTGCTGTTGGCTCACGGTCGACATGAGAAATGTGAATTTCACGGCCTCTAAAGTAAACTGTAACATGTGGAATCAGAGCACAAAGCTCTCGGGGTCGTGAGGAGTTTGAGAGCGGGTCAAATGTCAGGAAATAGTACCCAAAAAAGAAAAAGAAAATCAAAGTGTAGTGAAATCCTGTTGACATGTTTGTTCACATGTAGTGTGTGTTTCTGTGTGTGTTTCTGTGTGTGCTGTCTCCTCGGGGACGGGGACTGGTGAACCAGAGATCGTCCGGTTTGTCCTTTTTCCCACAGTCTGAAACTTTCTCACCACTGTGTGTGTGTGTGTGTGTGTGTGTGTGTGTGTGTGTGTGTGTGTGTGTGTGTGTGTGTGTGTGTGTGTGTTTGTGTACAAAGAGGCCGAGCCAACAAGCAGCTGGAACCAGTTTTTGTGTTTGTGTTTAATACAAAGACATTGGAGCACAAAATAAGGACGGAAACATTTCTAAGGACAGTAGTATTTCCATGAGTAAGGAGCCAGTAGGGCTGCACTATATGAGGAATATATATGCGATATGTGATAAAAACGTTGACTATCACGATAACGATATCACTTGCGATACATAAAGTGTTCTCAGTTCTGTTGCTTTCAGTATTCTGCTAAAATACAACAAACTGCTTGTTACATTTAAAACCAATGAAAGGAAATTGGTTCCAACAATAATTTATTAAACAAATTAAACTTTGGATTGAACATTGATTGATATTTGCTTTCAACTGGCAAAAATAATCTCTGAGTGTCTTTCGGGTGTGATTCAGAGTGTTTGATGGTTTGACTCTGAGGGCCAGATGTACGGACACTTTTACGGACGTATTTGTTTCGCAACGTGCGCGTAAAAGCATGGTGAGGTATGTACAAATAGGCTGCACTGAGGTAAAAGCGCGGGAACTGAAAATGGGCTTTTCCGTGTCATGCATATGCATTCACGGGAGGGTCAAGGGGAAAGTGGGAGTTTCCCATAAAGAGATGGGAGGGGAAGCGTATAGTGCGCCTAATTATGTATTCCGCATTATGTACAAAAAACACCCGTGACAGCGCGCCTCTATTTTGTGGTGAAATTTCCTGGCATATGCCTCCTGGTGAATTGGCAGCAGTAATCCGAGTAAGACGGAGACATAGGCCAAGGAGACGAGCTGAAAAGATCACACTTTTTCAGTTGAGTGAACACGAAATCATTTAGCGTTACAGATTAAGCAGCCATGTAATATTACAGTTACTGGAAGAAATCAAAGATGACATCGAATCTCCGACTCAGCGTTCACATTCCAGCAGTTGTTAAACTCCTCGCTACATCACAAATATTGGCATCAGGATCATTTCAAACAGTCCTAGCATCAGCAGTGGGAATATCTCAGTCTGCACTCAGCCGTATCATAGCACCAGTACCTAACGCTTTGCTACAGCGCAATTTACGGTACAGTGGGCGGAGAAAGGCGCTGATTACCTGATGAACTGCAGGTTTGGTAAATACGACGTAAGTTGAAGTATCACAGCGTGCGCTTTCTGCGGGTTGGCTATGGCGCTGATAACGCTACATTCGCAAATGTACGTACATCTGGCCCCGAGTGTTTGACGGTTTGACTCACAAGTGTTTACTGGAACGGGCGAGAGACTAACGACTAACAATAGAGGACACATAAAGAAAGAGAGAGGGGGTGTGTGTGTGTGCTGTGACAACGGTTCTCGTCTGTACATTACAAAGCAGCTTAATGGCCCTGTTCCCCCCCGCCGTGTACCTCACTGTTGATATTCAGAGTGTGTCTGCATGTTAATGTCCCACCTGCATCACCGTTCTAACTACTGTACATTACATTACATTAGAAAGACGAGCTGTAGAGTTACAGCTGCCCTAACATGACACTACATTAACTTACTACTGCAGCTGTAAAAGCCACATTAAGGTTTATTAAATAAACCTAAAATAAGAAATATGTATCCAGCAGTCACATTATCCTCCACATAGCTATGATAAACAGATAGGGCTGCAACTATCGATTAATCTGTGGATTCTTTTCTGGATGAATGGATTAGTTGTTGAATGTCAGAAAATGGTGAAAAACGTCGATCAGTGTTTCCCAAAAAGCCCAAAATGACGTCCTCAAATGTCTTGTTTTGGCCACAACTCAAAGATATTCAGTTTACTGTCACAGAGGAGAAGAAACTAGAACATATTCACATTTAACAAGCTGACATCACACAAGTTTTTCCAACGGACGACGGCACGGAACACACCGAACAGACTCGAGTCACCGACCTCGCCAGACTGTCCAACGGCCGGTTATCGGCCCGGTGTGTAGCTGCCTTTAAACCCCAAACATCAGAAACATACTGTCAGTGACTGGCCATCTGGAATTTGGGCAAATGCCAGAAGGGCCGCACCCCTATGGGCTACTACTGATAATATGTCTTTGGTTAATTTTGATAAGTTATTTTATGCATGCAGCCGCAGATATTCAAGATTGTACTGCGGCGAAGTGCGTGGAAAGATTCACTCAGAAGGCAGAGTTACTAATCTCCAAGCTTAGGTTATTGATAAAAACAGGGCCGTTGGTTGATCCCAGTCCGTCACTGCATACTGTACATTATTTATCTGTGAATAACTTTTTTCAAAAGCAGAAAGGGATATATTTGTTCACATATGGCCCATAAAACATACAACATGAAATATTTCCTTTTGTGCTGTAAGAACTATGCTCAATGCCCATTTTCTACACTCGTCCAAGTCCAGTTTGTGACAACATTTTTTAAATGCCGCCACAAGTTTGTCAATAATGTGTGTTAACGTTTCAAGAGATTAGAGACTGGATCAATATACTGTAGCCAGTTAAAGTACACTTTATACTCTGATAGTGATCACTTGGATCAGCTTAGGACATCGACACTACAAACTCTGACATTATTAACCCCGGTCTCGCTGTGCCAGACCCTCCTCCAAAGCGCTCTGGAGTAGGGTCTGTTTTCGGCTCATCCTGTGAAATAAATACCTGACTTTTATCACATTAAAAGTACAATTTTAAAAACCCTGTCAATCACAAATACCACCGTAAATACAGTCCTAATCCTCGGTTTGCAACTTGTTACATAACGCTCTGATACAGCCAGAGATAACAACACCAAGCTACTTTTAAATGCACCATAAAACCAACATGGTACGTGACCCTGAACCGGTGAACTGAAACCCAAACTTACTGACCTGTAGACTGGACGAGTGAGCCGGTTTAAATGTAAAGATCCCCTAACGTGAGCTGTTGCTCTTCTCCGTACTCGCTGGTGAACTGCAGATGCATCTCAGTGTTAACCGCATGCTACCAGAGTGGGCGTTAACCATAAAGTCCAACCAACGGCCTTCATCTCCATAACAAACAGCCCTCTGGGTACTTTACACATGTATACCCACCCCCACTATTAAAGGAAGTATTGGTACTGTTTTCACTGAAACTTACAAACAACAGAATCGTACTACTATTGTCAATGAGGCTGCTCTATTATGGTTAGTTTGGTCAGTATTGAAATCACGATTACTCACTGACTTTTTGGTAAGACGTTTGCATTTTTTGAACTGGGTCAATTTTTCTTTTTAAGATCATTTTTTGGGCTTTTTCCACCTTTAATTGATAGGACATCTAGGTGAGAAAGGGGAGAGAGAGAGACGGGGAAGACATGCAGGAAATTGTCACAGTTCGGATTTGGACCTCTGCGTCAAGGCATAAACCTCAGTATATGTGCGCCTGCTCTACCCACTGAGCCAACCCGGCCACAGTCCTCGGGTCAAATTTGACCCGTTTTCAAAGATCTGTATCAAAAATATGGGTTTCTTTCAACCAAATTGCCCAAAAACAACATGGACGGTTCCATACACGCAGCAGACTGTAATTATGCATCAACATACGCTCCTCTGATCTTAATTATTAGCTAAAGTAATTCATAATTTCTGGGTTTTTTACTCAAAATTAGGCATATTTTAATATGAATGAGGTCTAGTGACCATGAATTCCAAATCGTAGTAAACCTAGTAAAACTAGCGGTGATAAGTTGGAATGAAGTTGGCTTAGAAGATGTATACTTTATGCTTTATAAAACACAACACAAGAGTTAAACTGTGATATTAACCTTAATACGTTTACCGTTGAGAATCCCTGGATTCAGACAAAATAGGAGTTTAATTGCAAAATGTAATTTCTCAGCCCTAATAAAAAAAAAACAAAGACCTGTTTGAGATTTTCTTAGTTTTTATTTAACATGAACACACAGTAAAGTGCAGCTCTACAGACTCTAGTGTTTTGAGAGTTTTGAGTGACATTTAAATCAGATATCTGGAGGTGAGAGAGTCAAAGGGACCCCTTTTAATACGGCCATGCCAGTTTTTCCCTCGCCAAAATTGTAGCCTCTAATATTTTGAAGCGTTATTTCATAAGGCTAGGTATTAGGGCTGCACGATATGACCTAACATCAAAATCACGATTAGTGGCCAAAATGTTTCCAGACGACGTTGCTCAGTTGACTTGGAGTCTGAGTTATCCTCCATGATGCTTTCCATGCGGCTGACTGGTCCGAGCGAAGTCACGTGACTACACACGCGGTACAATGATTTTAGTGGCGTTTTCACACCGACAACCTTTAGTTCGGTTGAATCGAACTAGAGTTTGTCTGCCCCGCTGCTGCGGTTCGTTTGGGCAGGTGAGAACGCGGCAATCAAACTCAGGTGAGCACCAAAAGCGGACCAAACAAGCGTACCGAGACCTGCTTGAAGAGGTGGTCTCGGTACGCTTTCAATCCAACTCTGGAGCGGTTCGTTTGTGGTGAGAATGTGATCCATACTCGAACCGCACAAACTATACATACTCCTCCAGTCTGAGCTGATATCTCCTGTAGTCAGGTGTGTTCAGCAGTCTGAGCTGATGTCTCCTGTAGTCAGGTGTGTTCAGCAGTCTGAGCTGATGTCTCCTGTAGTCAGGTGTGTTCAGCAGTCTGAGCTGATGCCTCCTGTAGTCAGGTGTGTTCAGCAGTCTGAGCTGATGTCTCCTGTAGTCAGGTGTGTTCAGCAGTCTGAGCTGATGTCTCCTGTAGTCAGGTGTGTTCAGCAGTCTGCGATGCAGCAGAGCAGCAAACTGTAGCAGCCTGCAGTGTTTCTCTCACAGAAATAGACTGCGGTCAAGCTCGCCGTCCGTCACTCGTATCTCCGTGGTCAAACCAGCTGCCGCTAAAGTTGGAGACAGACGCCGGCCGAGCAGAGCGAAGTCTCGGTGACCAGAGCAGACGTAGTCACGTCTCTTGCGAAACAATGTCTGATAATTTTAATGAAATGAGCTGGTTTGACCACTAGACCAGAACACAGGACCTTCTTCCCGTATTTACTTTCTTGCTCCCGCCCCCAGACATATCCGACCAATAAGAGGGCTGGACATTCTTGCCTGATTTGTAATGACGCATTTTGGTACGCTTGGATTTTTCCAGGTGTGAAACCAAACCAAACCGACCGAGGGCAAATCACTCCAAGTTTACTACCTCACCAACTCATTCAGACCAAAGCAAACAAACTGCCCTAAGGCCTATCAACAGGAACAAATTATCAAAATCATTCATGGGAAAAATCCGTCGATAACAGCTTCAGATTTGAGAGATTAATCGTCCAGCCCTACTAGGTATCGAACATCAATACTTCTTTGGTACTAAGCAAAATGGGTTCAAAAGTTTCAGACTCCAATCAGAAAACATTACATTTTAGACTAATTTCTTTGGACAATTTAAGAAGTTGTATCCCCTAATGTACTGAAATGTTTGGTACACTCATGTGTCAAAACCTTCATTAGTGCAGAAAGTTCTTTAATGAATCACAACCCTGCTTCATCACACCAGTCTGCTGCTGTTTATTCACCTAATTAGCCAATTGCTTCTTCTTAGTGAAATCTAGTTATTGTGAGACAGAAAACAAATAAAAGTCATCAGTGTTACATACAAATGTTACATAATCCCTGGACTCAGTTTTAATTGAAGTAATGTCTTCTATAATTACACGGGAACATTATCAGACCAATTACAAACCATTAACATATGACAACTCTTTTGTCAAATTTGGTCAAGATAAAGCTGGTGGCCAGGAGCCAAACTGGAAACCAGTTCTGAAAGTTTCTCTGTAGCCTAGGGCGTGTACTTTTATACCTGGGAGTATGTGTGTGAGTGCGTTCTTTATATAAACTACAGTAACCTGAATATCCACATACCAGACCTGGCTTGAATAACACACACACACACACACACACACACACTCACACACACATAGAAAATACAAAGATGCTTTGATGTCTTCAGATCTCAGAAGGACAGGATGCTCATGGTCGAGGTGAGCTCTCTCTGGACAGTCCAGTGTGTGTGTGTGTGTGTGTGTGTGTGTGTGTGTGTGGTCCCCCTGCACTGCAGCACAAAAGGGGATTACTCTAATGACTCTATTCACTACCATTGTTTGATACAGATTAGCGCGCACACACACACACACACACACACACGCTCCTTGTTCAGATGCTGCAGCCAACCGCTGCCAAAGCCTTTCTGCTTCCTGATACCACCTGTGTGTGTGTGTGTGTGTGTGTGTGTGTGTGTGTGTGTGTGTATGTGTGTGTTTGTGTGTGTGTGTGTGTGTGTGTGTGTGTGTGTGTGTGTGTGTGTGTTGCATGGATTTATGTGTTGAATGACCACACTGGAAAACCCATAGAGCCGGATGAGACGCCATAATTGTAACAAATTGAGACCAAATTTCAGGGTCTCTCTCCGTGTACGTTAATAGGTATTTACTGTATGTAAGCAGGGCCTGAAGTCACTATAGCACTGTAATGTGCTGCCACATTTTCAAACTCAAACCAAGAACATGGCAGGCAAAATAACAACTAATGAATCACTCAGTTGTCATTGGCCTCGTATGTAAAAAAAAGTTTCCAAATCTAGACGAGAGCTTTCCCTTTAAAATACATTACTTTTTGTTTTACCCCCCATTTAACTCACAGACAAAAGTATCCGAATGTTATTTACACACAAGCAGACAGACAAGAACTTTACCGAGATACAAAAGTCTAAAATTGGCAACATTTCGATTGAAGTCAGGAACTATCTGATCAAAGAACACGTAAATAAGATTACCGATCTGATCAGACATTTCAATGCCAACTTTTGGTAGGTTGCAGACCTTGGTCCAGACTATTAACAAGCCTCGCCCTAGGACTGTAATGTAAAACAGACGCTGGCAGCTTAAAAAGAAAAAAGACGCCAAGTGTGAAACTAATTGTTGTGTATTAGCGGTAGCATGCTAGTTGGTTAGTAACCATTTGTTTCAAACATTATGCCTGCCGGACCGGTATTGTTCAGCTGAAGTCGGGTGAAAAACACTCAAACATTTCATTACTGCTTACACAAAACATACAAAGAAATACTTTGGACACCTGTGACACACCTGTGGCTCTCCAGGCAGGCAGCAGGTGTTGTGTCATAGTTTATGAATGCGTCCACACCTTGTGTAAATAGTTAGTGTGCAGCAGCAGAGAGTGGAAGTCATCAGGTGCCTGGGAATGACTAGCGTGGCTTAAAATGACGGACATTTTACTGTCAACAGGAAACCTGGGGCGACTCTGAGCGGACTGACCTGTTTTTAATAGTTCTATGACCGGTTTCGGTGTATTGTCTCGGTGTTCCCGTCGTGTTGCTTTGTTCGGCCTGACATTCTGACGTTAATTAGAATCTGGAACTATCTGAATAAGAGCTGCAAAGATTTTCCGATTAATGGATTGGTTGCCAACTATTAAATCAATCGGCAACTATTTTGATAATCGATTAATTGGTTTGAGTAAAAAATCTCAGATTCTAGCATCTTAAATGTGAAAATGTTCTAGTTTCTTCTCTCCTCTGGGACAGTAAACTGAATATCTTTGAGAGACATTTGAGGATGTCATCTTAGGCTTTGGGAAACACAGATCCACAGTTTTTTTTTGTTTTTTTTTACCATTTTCGGACATTTTAGAGACCAAACAACTAATCGATGAATCGGAGAAAATAATCAACAGATTAATCCACAATGAAAATAATCGTTAGTTGCAGCCCTAGACCAGTTCAGGGATAAAAAAGTGTGACCTTACTACTGACAGGATGCGCTGTCTAACCTCTGATCCACACACACACACACACACACACACACACACACACACACACACACACACACACACACACACACTGATCCCCTCAAAGCGGCAGCAGAAGGGGATTATGGGAGTGGATGGCACATGAACAGCAGGCTGGTATGAAGTAAAGATCAGGCATCATCAGAACGCTGTTTTAAATCCACAGCAACATATTTATTCCACGTGTCAGACTACAGCATGAGGACAAAATAAAAAAACTAACTACTGCTGTACCAACACCTGACCGTGTCTACGAACGGGCAAAACCACGGCTAGCGTCCCCAAACTGATGCTTTTTTCCCACTATGATAGAAAGAAAAACACGGCAGCAGGTTTTTAAATCTGAGTTCAATCTATAGACTCAAACAGATGAAAGCCAAGCCCTGAGGTTTATGTAAATACTGATATTTGAAAGTTTAGAAAGTCTAATACAGGGATTTCCCTAGCAATATATAAGGCTACGGTGCAGGTAATACATTGCTCGACATCCGTCTTTGACATTAAAAAAACTTAATGTTGTGGCCGGGTTAGCTCAGTTGGTAGAGCAGGTGCACATATATAGAGGGCTACTCCGACCTGCGGCCCTTTGCTGCATATCATTCCCCCCTCCTTCTCTCTCTCTCTCTCTCTCTCCCCTTTCATTTCTTCATCTGTCCTGTCAATTAAAGGCCTAAAAATGCCCCCCAAAAATTTAAATAAAATAAAAAACGTAATGTTTTTGATATGGATCCGGTAGATTTTGTAAGTAAAGGGCCGTGACCAAGTTGTGTACTATGCGGGACATTTTACAGTGTGTTTTAAGCAGAAAATGATCCCCTGTAGGGATGTAGCGCTGCATTGTAGTACGGTTAAAAATCGGTATGAATGTGTAAAGATTACAATCGGTCGAGATAAAATATAAATCATGATGCAAGACGTACTGCCATCTGACGTTATGAGGTTTAGTTGCAGCACCTAAGCCACATAAATGTAACTAAAAGACTTTCCTCAGATCTAATGATTGCAGTTGGACTTCTTGAGCGAGTTTTTACGGTAGACACAGATTTGGTGATAATAACGGTCCAAAAGGATGCCAAAAAGAGACACAAAACTACCACAAAGAGACACAAACCGACTACAAAGACACGCCAAATAACCACGGAGACCCAAAAACAACGCCAAGGAAAACACAAATGACCAAAAAGACACACGCAGGACTGCAAAGAGACGTAAAAACCCACAGAGAGACAAAAACCCACAGAGAGACACAACATGTACGGAGAAACTGCTTTCGTTTTATTGAAAAACTTCACATTTTCTTGAGGACAGACGCCTAATACGCACACCTAAGTCTTCCACAAAGCCAGGGAAAGTACTGTAATCTTTACACATTTATATTGACTTTTAACTGATTCACAGCCCAATGCATTGTTACATCCCTGCACTTTCAAAAAGTCTCTATATCAGAAATTTGGGTTTCTTTCAACCACATTTTAAAAAGAAATAACGTGGATGGCTCCCTACAATGCTCTTCACAAGTTTGAGTCAATTTCATAGCATTTTAATTTTTTTTTTATTGTAAAAGAACGTGGGGGAAAAACACAAAAACGTCAAAAGGTGCAGAAAAAAATGTTGGGGAAAAAGTGACAAAAAGTGTTGAAAAAGACGCCCAAAATGTTGAAAAAAAGTTACAATTTCGACCCAGAAAAACAAAAAGTTGCACGGTCGACGGGAAGACAACACGAGGGTTAAATGATGACAAAAAAGTAAGTTAGAAATGGCTGCCGCGTGGCGTTAATTCCCATTCCGGCTGCTCATGCACCATCTACTGTAAAATATTCAGAGATTTGTGTTCTTGCATGATGCTGTGAAAATGACGCCTGGTGCTCAGAGTGTGGAGCAGCCAGCGAGTTGTCTAAACCACCTCACCGTCTGTAACCATCGCTCCCATTAACTGGCACGGGGGGAAAAATCAATACAGCCATATAATGTCGGCTCACTAAAAGTGCTTTTAGGCAGGAAACGACATCATCTGTCCATCTGTCTGACAGACAGATTTACGTGACATTAGCTGGAGATGTTATGATTCCCCTCGAGGTGATTTGTAATGATTTTGGTGACCTCTCTCTCTCTTTTTTTTTGTTTTTAATCAAAGGTAGCGGGGATGATGACAGTTGCCTCAGGTGAACGACATCAGATATAAGTGCTGTCATTACAGCTTTTGGTCAATTACAACATTCAGATAGACCTAGTCCACCATGCATTTTGTGCATTTTTGTGTTTAGTTTTTGCACTAAACAGAAAAAAACACACATCTTTCGGTCAATGAGATTTTGTGTAGCATTTTGTAAAGAAAAAAACTCCTTTTTTTTCTTATTTATTCAGATTTGTCTTTCATTTCTTTGCTTTTTTTCATTCAAAAATTCGGGATGTTTTCCTCCTGATACCTACGGTACTTTATTAGAAGTATCTCAAGCCCAAAAAAAGGTGACAGGACGGTGTGTAACCAGGTGTTCAGGTCACCTGTACACTATGTATTAGTATGCAGTGTCTGTGTGTTCGATCATAAACAGCCGCTGTCCCCCCTGCAGAAACTCTGAAAATTACACTCGTTTGTTTCATCAATTAGTCGATTTGAGTTGAGCTTTTTTTAAAGACCAAAGGGTTTTTTTCTGAATATATTATATAAAAAAACAACAACAACAGGTTATAAATTCTTTCGAACAAGATCCTAACAACTGATTTGTAGACGGTAATGTGAGTTTTTAGCTCCTGCGTGCTCCTAGTTACACCTGAACTAACTCAAAAAAAGAGCAACCTGCCGTAAAATCGGAAGCGTGGACGCCTCTTTCTTCTGAATGTGTGCGCTTCCATTTCACACACCAAACCAATTTCCACTCTCCCAGCTCCTATTTTAATGACGGGCATTAACAACACGGCTCGCTCAGATCTCCAATTTTTACGCAGAAATGTGCAGAACGGACTCTGTTCGACCTCCCGTCTCCTCCTCCCCCTCGTCCTCCTCCTCCTGCTCCTCGTCTTTCTTTTTCTGTCATTTCATCCTCTCTTCCTCTCCCCGCTGACTAATCCTCTAAACCTCCCGCCCCCTCACCCTCCCGCAGAGCTGTGGATGACCGAGACGTTTGTTTTATCTGATCAGAATTGGACTGATGCGTCTCCAAATTAGAGGAGGCAGAGAGGAATCCCAAAGCTCGGTATCAAACCTCCGACCTCGCCCCTCGACGCCGCGGCGGCAGAAGCTCGGGTGACAGCAGGGCCCGCCGTCCAAACTGGCCGCAAACCTCAGCGCGAGTATCTCCACCTCATCCCCCTTCTAGTGCAACAAAAAAAAAACCTGAATATATGTTTACAGTGGCAGAAACCAGAGCCGACGTCTGAAATAAAGCACAGAGGAATCCCTCCAGTTTGACCAAAAACCACAATCTCAACCTCAGATGCTTTAATGAGCTTTTTTATGTGTTTGTGGAACATTTATGTTCATGTTTATGACACTAATGTACAGAAAAATATGTTTAAATGGGATTTAAAGCCACAGGCAACAAGGCTACATCTTTTTAAAACCAGTTTTAGAGACTAGAAAACCACAACGCCAGCTGCAGATTTGCATTTTTTACCCAAAAGAGCCCCCAACGCAGAAGGTGGATACATATACAGCTGTGCTCAGCATCGCCAGTTGTGTAGTGGAGGATATATACGCAAGTATACGGGGCAACCCATCTCTTTTTTTTTTTACATTATATACCTACTTGTCATCCTACTCATCCTAACCGAGTATTAACCCACCTCTTCAACTACGACTGCCACGCTGGTTAAGGCGAGGTTTCAGGCCAGTTAAGTGTCTGTCTGTCAGGAATGACAGGTGGGGGGGGGGGGGGTAAGGAACGGGGTCAAAGGTCAAGTGAAGGAACAAGCAACACCGCCCCTTTCCCATGAGCGCCCGCGTAACATCTCCAGATCGTTCCCATGGCGTTCCTGAAGGGGTAGTTTAAAAACGACCGCAGCGACGGCAGTGGCAATTACTACTACAGCTCACTCTCTGTCAGGGAAAGGCAGATGCAGTTTGCATGTAAATACCCAACTCCCCCACCCTCCCTCCCTCTCTCTCTCTCTCTCTCTCTCTCTCTCTCTCCCTCTCTCTCTCTATCATGCAGAGCAGGTTGAACGCCTCTCTCTCTCCCTCTCTGCCTCCACCACAGCAGAGGAAAGGACTGGAAAGCCGGAGACTGGAGGGACCGGACGGACTGGATTCCCCAGTGTTGACGCATACTGCACACGGTGGTGGTGTATACATACTCATCATCACCTGCCCTCCTCCTCCTCTTCCTCGTGCACCTTCACCGGTTTACACTGAAACTCCACCGCCTTTATTTGGCCTTAAGCTCATGTTAACAAAACATACACAATACTCGTTGCAGGGTGGGTGAATGTGAAGGGAAAAGGGGTGTTAAATGTGATGCTACAGGTGCCCGGGAGGCCTCAGGTGCTGTGTAAAGGTTTACAGGGAAATAGATTTGGAGAGAGGTGTATACTCCCTCACCTGTGTGACTGGTTTATGAGCAGCCTCAGATGAATGCACTGTTGTATTGTTGCTTTAAGCATCCCCAGGAGTCCCTGAAGGCAGATTAGCTCTAATATTACAGTGGGAAGACAAACCTCTTATAATGACGAGCTTTTTTTTTTTACTGCCATTTTATATTCTTCTCTATAGACTAGGAATCCCTACAGAACTCTTAAAGCCTGATATGGAGACATAATGATACCCCAACAGAAACAGCTCCTATATGCACTATAGGGAACAGTGCACGCAGCAGACTGTATACTTTCCTCCTGAAAAAGGCACTGTACGGGATTAATATAGTGATTTTTTAGTTTCGGAAATGTTAGGAAACCCGGTGTGACACACAGGAAGCTGTATTTTATTACTGACAGACATGGAGGTAATGTTGAGGACGGAGGGGATCGATACGGATCAATACCACTGTAGTGTAATATATGTAAAATACCCATCAGAGGAGATTAGACGCTGAATATGAACATGCAATCGTTTTAAACGCCTTTATTTTACCAACAAGTGTTTTAAAAACAGCTGCTCTGTCGTTGCAAACGCCTGTGTGCCTTCAGAGATTAATCCTCCATCTGTGTGTATGTGTTTTTTTTACTTAAGGTACAAGTGCTCATCTAGGCAAAAATGCAAATAAAGTGGATATAACGTTAAGTCTTTCTATTTGCCGTGCGTAAAACGTCCCCTACATACCTGCACACTTACAGGATTTAGATGAAAATGTGTTAAATATTCACAGGGATGTTGTTATGTAAAGATCTAGGATTAAAATTCTGGGTGAGCCAGGTCTGTGTGGAGAAGTTCCTACCTGGACCGGATGAGAGCCGCGCGGTTCCCCAGCTCTGAGCGCTCCAGCCCGGCTTCAGGCTCCGATCCTCCTCGGTACCCAGACGGAGCCGCTCCGGAGGAAAAAAAAACGAAATTAACAATCCACAACGCCGAAAAAGACCTTAAAACAATTTAAACAATCCAGTCGGACAGGTAGGGGTTGTTATTCCTCCAATTCCTCTCACAATTTCTGTCCAGTTTTAGGCTAACTGTCGTGACCAGCGCTGCGCGTCAACCCGGCGGTCCTTCCTCTCTCCGGGGGAACGACTGGAGCTGGAGCCCAGCCGGGGGAACACCCGTCCGGACCGGGGTCACTAACTGGTAACGGCTACTCCGTGAACGTTACCACCGGGCGGTTTGTACCGACAGCAGTAACAGCATCCTCCGCTGATGATAAGCTTGGGGAGGTAGTGGGGTGGGGGGAAAAAAGGTAAAAACGGTTAAAAATCACCCAAGCAGAAACACTAGTCCGGTAGGTCCGGGAGTTGCCAAAAGCGGCCGTCCGGTTAGTTTCCACCCCGACTCGCAGTCACCGCTCTGCCGCTACAAACTCTGTCCGTCTCCGGGTCCAGCACGGAGCAGGTCGCGCGGCTGCACTGTGTGTGATGAGAAAGTGGAGTGATTCCAAACGACTGCGCTCGCGCTTCCCTCCCTCTCTCTCGCTCCTTCTCTCTCGGTCTCTACCAAGCTATTCCCCCCTCCTCCTCCCCCTCCCTCCCCTATACACTCTCTATACACTATACCGGGAGGGGGGGAGGCGGAGCGAGCATCCACCCCAACAACTAACTCTTCGTGGATTTCCCAACATTTGATGTCTTCTATTTTTTTTTTTTTTTAAACAGAGATATGGGGACTTCTCCTGACTGCCATTTCTTTCGTTTTTTTCACCGTTCAAACTGTAACTGTATGCGGCAGAGTGAGCTCCGAGTCACAGGTCTGAGTCTCCATCACGTAGGGCTACAATTCAATGTAAAAGGAGTGTAACTGCGGTTAAAGAGATTAAAAAAAAAAAAACGTTCACTCACATTCTTGATAGGATTCATATCCGCCATACTCTTTGATTCAAACGGTCAAAAACACTAGCTAACTGTCAGAGTCCTCTCCCTCCATGACCATACATATATATAGTAAATAAATGTTTCTACCTGTCTGCTTTTTTCCCCTGTAATCTCTCTCTCTCTCTCTCTCTCTCTCTCTCTCTCTCTCCACTTCTTTATTGATGTTTCTACAGTCTCTCTGCCTTCTACTCGTCTCTCCCCAGCTCCGTCCTGCTGCCACAGAGAGAGAGAGAGGCGGGAAGGAGCCGTCTCTCGCGCTCTGAGCGCCACCTACAGGCGTCAAGCGGTACGTCAGACGCACAGGCAGGAGCCAGGCTTCCCCCTCCCTCGCCACTGTGGAGCAGAGGCAGGGAACGGGGAACACATAACAAAAATGGAGTCTATAGTGTAAAAAAGTGTCGACATTATGGCTTTTTATTATTACAGCAGCGTCTCGTGAACACAGCCCAGCATGTGGTGGAGGGAGGCTGCTATCCAAAGCAGCTTACTGCACTCTGATATTACACACAACACATATGGATTATGTTTTTTTTTTGCATATGGCTCCTCAGTTTCAGTGAATCTGCTTAGGGAGCTAATCCAAAAGCATCATTCAAAAAGAATTAAAAGAGCATTCTTTAAAATGCTGTTTTTAGGACACCCATTACTGTTACACTGTAAAACCAAACACAAATATCCATCCTATCAAGGCCTATTTTCTGTCTGTTATGAACAATAACACAGAAAATAATCTATTTTCTTTATTAATTAAGTCCTGAAGTGAAAATACCACACGAGAAACAATAAAATATACAACTTGATTTAATAATTAAGCCCTGAAGTGAAAATACCACACGAGAAACTATACAAAATACAACTTTATTTAATAAAATAATACTTGGAACAAGTCCAGGCTTGAATGAGGTCACAATTTTCTCGTTTACTTCCTGTACAGGCCACAATTTTCTCGTTTATTTCGTGTACAGGCCACAATTTTCTCGTTTATTTCGTGTACAGGCCACAATTTTCTCGTTTATTTCGTGTACAGGCCACAATTTTCTCGTTTACTTCCTGTACAGGCCACAATTTTCTCGTTTACTTCGTGTACAGGTCACAATTTTCTCGTTTACTTCCTGTACAGGCCACAATTTTCTCGTTTATTTCGTGTACAGGTCACAATTTTCTCGTTTACTTCCTGTACAGGCCACAATTTTCTCGTTTATTTCGTGTACAGGCCACAATTTTCTCGTTTATTTCGTGTACAGGCCACAATTTTCTCGTTTATTTCGTGTACAGGTCACAATTTTCTCGTTTACTTCCTGTACAGGCCACAATTTTCTCGTTTATTTCGTGTACAGGTCACAATTTTCTCGTTTACTTCCTGTACAGGCCACAATTTTCTCGTTTATTTCGTGTACAGGTCACAATTTTCTCATTTACTTCCTGTACAGGTCACAATTTTCTCGTTTATTTCGTGTACAGGTCACAATTTACTCGTTTACTTCCTGTACAGGTCACAATTTTCTTGTTTATTTCGTGTACAGGTCACAATTTTCTCGTTTACTTCCTGTACAGGCCACAATTTTCTCGTTTATTTCGTGTACAGGTCACAATTTTCTCGTTTACTTCCTGTACAGGTCACAATTTTCTCGTTTATTTCGTGTAGAGGTCACAATTTTCTTGTTTATTTCGTGTACAGGCCACAATTTTCTCGTTTATTTCGTGTACAGGTCACAATTTTCTCGTTTATTTCATGTACAGGTCACAATTTTCTCGTTTATTTCATGTACAGGTCACAATTTTCTCGTTTATTTCATGTACAGGTCACAATTTTCTCATTTATTTCGTGTAGAGGTCACAATTTTCTCGTTTATTTCGTGTACAGGTCACAATTTTCTCGTTTACTTCCTGTACAGGTCACAATTTTCTCGTTTATTTCGTGTACAGGCCACAATTTTCTCGTTTACTTCGTGTACAGGCCACAATTTTCAAACATGACTATTTCACAAAATGCCATGACACTGGGCTGCTCTGGGGGACGCAACAACGGGGAAATTAAACGCCACACGCCGGCCACAACAACGGGACGGTTGTGGTTAGGAAAAGAAGAACGGGGAAAGGAACTGCAAGGACTTGTTTGACCCATCCTCCACCCCGACCAACCTCCTGCTTCCCATTGAAATACATTACTTTAAAATTCGTGCTCACCACACGAAAATAACGACATTAACGTGTTTAGTACACAAATCAATAGATTCAATAATGTGACCGTTTCACGAACTGCCGTGAGACTGGGCTGGACCAGAGCTCAACCAATGTTGAGGATGACTACTTTCACTCCTGCCGCCTAAAAAAAGAGGAAAAACATCATCTGATGTTACAATTTTTTAAGTTACACAACATAGGTAGGATAGGAATTTAGCATAAACAGCATTACTGATCCTAACCTTTGTGTTGGCTTCCCGTCAACCATGTGACTTTGTGTTTTTCTGGGTCAAAAGTTCAACATTTTGTTGTTTTTTCTACACTTTTCTCGACGTTTTTGTCGATTTTAATCCAATTATTTTGTCACTTTTTTCCAATTTATTTGTCACTTTCGACTTTTTTTTAATTATGTTTTTGTCAATTTTTTAACAAGTTTTTTTTTTTGTTTTTTCCGATGTTTTTGATTCTCCACTTTTAAAAAAAATCTTTGTCACTTTTTTTTAACAAGTTTTTGTCACCTTCAGCGATGTTTTTGATGGGATTTTTTTGTCACTTTTTCGGATATTTTTGGCCACTTTTTTCAGCGTTTAAAAAATAAAAATAATTGTTCAGATTTTGATCACTTACTCAACAAACTCAACAAATTGTTGATTTTTTTCCCTGCGTTTTTGTACTCAGATCCTTTTCTAAATTCTTGCGTTTTAAATCAGTCCTTCCAGAAAAATGCAGAGTTTTTTTGTGATTGTTGCGGGCAAAAATCCTTGATTATGCGTCACGTTTTCTTAAAAAATGCGATGGAATATGCGGGATATTTATGCAATTTTATGCGATGAAATTGCGGGAACTTGCTAAAATTGCGGGAACTTGCAAAAATTGCGGGAACTTGCTAAAATTGCGGGAACTTGATAAAATTGCGGGAACTTGCAAAAACTGATTATGCAATCGCATAATCACGTTTTTCTGGAGGGACTGATAAATGATTAACTTTAAAGAAGTAATAGACCTATCAACTATCAGTAGGACTTTGCTATCTATTTCGTGGGCTTCCCATACATTTCTTTAACTGTATCTGGGAGGTTATAAACATTAATAACAGTCTGTAAGACGATTTATTTTCCTTTTTGCTTGACATTTCTTAGCAATATTTACTGTAGCTACATCGCCGCCATGCTAATCAAGGTCTCTGTAAATAGCAGTTTGTACTTTTGGTTAATTACAGAGACATTAAGATCACAGAAATGGGAGGGTTGATGAGCATAGCTGCGGCTAATGTGCCAGGATTCACACACCCTTTATTTACCACGACATTCCTGATCAAAATATTACACACTGGAGCAGATCCAGTGGTGGACGCTGTGTTTTCGGGGCTCCTGAACATGTACTCTCATCCGTTCCCACGTTTATTCGGCACACCAGGATCCAAATGTATAGTGCGGGTGTCGTTTTTGTTCACAATATTGATCATTAGCACACTTATGCTTGCAGTGTTTGATGTTAGAGGGCTTTTTTTTTGCATTTTGGGGGGTTGTTTTTGCATTTAGGGGAACATTTTTCAACAGAATTGTTTACTTTTTGGTCCATAATAGGATGTAAATCCTCTGGTTAATGATAGAGGAACTTAGTTTTGTGCTTCTGAAATGAAAAAGCTGAATATTTGTACCTTTTAGCAGTCAAATAAAATGATTTTTCTTGTTATATCATCAGTACATGTATTCAGTACATCATATTCCTTTGGATCTTTCTCTATTATAGTCGGATGGTTCATTTCTGTTACAATAAGCCAAGTAGTTTCTCCCAGGATAGAAATGAAGGACATTTCTAGAGATACCGTGTAATAGACATAAGGTTATTTTATTTCCCACTCCAGCGTGCCCCTGAAAGGATTCAGTGCTTGATGATCATGTCTGCCATAGGAGAAACATTTTAAATGTATAGGGTCATTTCTCAGTGTACCTTTTTTATTTTAAAATCACACAAAGAAAATGTAGTGCATAAGCTTTTCTGTCTGTCAATAGTCAAGTTTCAATCAACGTATTTTTATGCGCATTTTGAAGTATCGCTTTAGAAAACGTTGCTGGTTGATTAGGGTACCACCAACATTACATTTGATTTTATTTAAAATAATTTACCCCGCATTCCCGTCACCCGTGTTGCTCTGTGTTAACAAACCGTCTGGCACACAGAGTGAGTTAAAACAAAGCAGCAAAAGTGAGTTGTCGATACAGTTTTAGTCTCTGTCCGTTTTCTCGATTTGTTTTTCCTCGTCGTCTTCCTGAACACATGCAGCCGCAGGTTGGTCTCCAGAGGAGTTTAGACCTCTGTGGGAGACTTTGTCTCCCAGCATCCCTCTCAGTCGGTCCTCTGCAGCTCAGCTCTGATGCAATCCCAATCCCAATCGTAGTTATGAAGTTAGTTCAAAGTTACAAAGTGATTCCAGAAGTTTTATCTGTTCATTCTGTTCATATAAATGTCTTTTTCTGATCATGTTTATGTGGTCTGAACCAGTGGCGTAGCCTAATGTATTGTAGTGGGTATACTGTACTGTATATGTAAGGGCCAGAATGGGACTTTGGGGGGGGTTGGGTCTGGGTGTCCTCCCCAGGGAAATTTTGAGCGTCAAAGACCTAATTTCCTGCATTTTGATACACTTTTATGCACCAATTCATAGCTGAAATACCTTTATTTAGCCTATGCTAAGAAAACATTGACAATGACAGTTCAAAATATATCAAAAATATAATGGAAAGTATGTTGTTATGTGTCATTGGGCATTTTTAAGTGGGTATATGGAAATCCTGGAGCTTTCTTAGTGGGTATACTACGTATACCTGCGTATCACGAGGACTACACCACTGCTCTGAACTTGATATAGAGCCTTGGTACTCAAACACATCACTCAAAGGTCTGCCTTTTTTTCCAGGTTAAAAGTCTGGAACAATTGCGGGCGCCCGGATAGCTCAGTTGGTAGAGCGGGCGCGCATATATAGAGGTTTACTCCTCGACATAGCGGGCCCGGGTGCGACTCCGACCTGAGGCCCTTTGCTGCATGTCATTCCCCCCTCTCTCTTTCCCCTTTCATGTCTTCATCTGTCCTATCAAAATAAAGGCTGAAAATTATAAAAAAAAAAATAATAAAAATTGTCTGAAACAATTGGCTGTAACACAAAAACATTTCAGTCCGTATTCTTAAGCTTCATGCACTTCAACGTTTTTTTCTCACTATTGCTACTCTTTTTGTAACATTTTTGTCATCTCTTGACTGTTTTTGTCCCTTTTTTCAATGTTTTTGTTGCATTTTTTGACCGTTTTGTCGATTTATTCGTGTATAGTCAATAGAGGTGTGAATGTTCAACGATCTCCCGATTCGATTACGATTATCATGTCAGCGATTCGATTCGATTCGATATCTTGATGCATCACGATGCGTAAAATACATTTTTCTATTAGAGCCATATAGGATATTTAATTCATAGCTTTTCAAGCTTAAAAAACCAAACATTCTGCAGTGCTCTAATACTAAATAAATTGGATGTGTCGGTACACGATCCGTTCTGCCTGCACGATCCGTTCTGCGCATGCGCAAGATAATACTGTTTTACCGAGGATACGACCTGCACGATCTGTTCCACGCTAGCCTATGGCTAGCCTCCACCGGGAAGCTAACGTTAGTTTAGCTAACAGCTAATTCGGCTAACCGCTAGCTGACAGCTAGATTCAGTCTAAAATAACGTTAACTCAAACGTAATGGGAAAAGCAGCTACAGCTAAATTAAGACTTCACAGTAATAACAATAAAGACAAGTATTGAATGATTGTATTTTAAATGAACAAAAGTAAAGTAGAACTGACGTAACAGCTGTTATATATGTTAGGTGTTTGTTATATATGTCAACGTTTATTTTCAAGTTTTATTTTGAGGGTATTTTAAAGTTATTACATGCTGTCTCAGCTAGCAGTTAGCCGAATTATCTGTTAGCCAAACTAACGTTAGCTTGCCTGTGGAGGCTAACGGCAGACCGCTACAATCAGCTAGCGGTTAGCCGAATTAGCTGTTAGCTAAACTAACGTTAGCTTGGCTGTCGACCGGAAGCGTGGAACAGATTGTGCAGTGTCGTAAATCCTCGTACAACCGCGCATGCGCGAACATTTTGCGCATGTGCAGAACGGATCGTGCAGGCAGAACAGATCGTGTACCGACAGGATGCATAAAACTACAGCACTGAGCACACGGCACTTCCTGAATGTGCAAAACATACCAGAATATGTAAACAGAAAGGTTGTTAGGCCTACATTCAATTATAAACAGAAATAATTGATTAGGGCCCGGCCGATTATCGATGCAGCATCGTCCACGATTCGATGCATCGATTATTAGTCAGTCCTTCCAGAAAAATGCAGAATTTTCTGTGATTGTTTTGGGCAAAAATCCTAGATTATGTGGCACGTTTTCTTAAAAAATGCGATGGAATATGTGAGATATTTATGCAATTTTATGCGATGAAATTGCGGGAACTTGCAAAAATTACGGTTTCATCGTGGCTTCATCGCGGGGTTTTCAGCTTTTCGATGATGTTCACGTCGCGTAATTACGTCACTTCATAATGTTCCCATGGCAACAGGGGAAAACGGCTGCTCTTGTGTGAAGTAAACGCAACATTTTTCAACTTTCTGCTAAGATATATGTGACTTTTTTGCAACGAAAATGCGGGGATTATGAAATCATGCAAGCCCTGCATATTTTGCACGGAAATCTGCAATTTATGCGGCGAAAGTGCGGCGGATTTGAACAAATGCGGCCCCCACATAAATATGCGGACTTTGGCTGATTATGCATTGAATTATGCGATCGCATAATCACATTTTTGTGGAGGGACTGATTTGATTAATTTCAACACCTCTAATAGTCAAACATTACTAACAATGTATTGATCAATAGAAAATGTATTACAATAGAAAACATTACACTTCATAGCGTATTGTATTCATAACAGGAGGTTGAGTCTGGATTTAATGCCGTTTAATAAACACTATATATGGAATAGTGAGGGAGGGAATGAGAGAACGATCTCGAACACAGCTCTTGTCTACTATTTTTCATTTAAATCGTGGCGGACCCTTTTCCTCTAACAGGAGCCTAAGGGAAGCTGTCAAACCTGTGGACAGACCGACTGGAAGCAACATGAGGAGCAGGAGACAGACAAGAAGTGAGGCTAATTATTGTGGTATTAAAAACAACTGATAATAATAATGAATAATAAAACTAAGAGAAACTGTGTTGTGAAAAAAATTGTTTCTTTTTCATTGATTATAAAAGAAAAAATCCAAGACTGTAAGAAACATCCAATCAGAGTTTAAACAAAGTCAAACTGTATTAATCCAAGTGGTCCAAAGTGGAGGTGTCAAGGGGCCAGAGACAAATGGAAAGACGCTGATAACAATATTAATTATTGAACTGAATTATTGAATTATTAATGCGAGGGAATGAATGAAGCATTTCAATGGTACAATATATGAAAGTAAGGCAAAAAATAAGGAGTCCCAAATGAGGACTTTGGGGATTGTTTTGTAATTTCAGCGCACAAATGACTCATTTGAAGGAATAATTATTTAAAAACAATTCCCTCCAGACACATGTGGGCTGAAAGCACCCAGACTGCAGACTATATGGCCAAAATTATGTGGACACAGCCTCCACTTTCCTGGGTTCTCTCTCTGCACCAGATGTTGAACTTGGCTGCAAGGATTTGCTCCCATTCAGCCACGAGAATATTAAGCCCCTTTCACACATCCACTGCAACCCTGAATTTATCTATACATTCCCCCGGAGATGTTGTATGTGAGAACACAAATGTCCAAATTAGTTGGACCGGACATTAAACGCAGGTCATTGTCCGGAGAATTCACAGCGAGCGAGTGAGTGTTGATGGCGTTTCTGTCATGCAGCTGGCGCAAAACCTGAGGAAGAAGGGTGGTTTACACAAATACGTCAACGATAATGTATAACTGGAGAGACGACGAGATTCGTGAACTTCTGTCCCCAGTTGCTTGTTGCTCCATGGTGACCCAACCCAGTCTCACGGCAGTTAGTGTAAATGTCACGTTATTTTCAATCTATTGATACGTGTTCACGGGCACGTTTTTTTTGTGTGAGTGCATCTCCGCAGCCTACAGGCAGACTGGAAGAGCCCGTCCCACTGTGGTCCGTGCACACTCTACACGCAGCGTGATAGTGTCGGCGGCCTTGTTCGGTGGGGTTAGCGTCAAGGACTTATGTACTCCAGCGTTGTGGTCTAAGTCCTGTCTGTTCATAAGGTTCTATCTCTTAGGGCGCTGACACACCAGGCCGATTATCGGCCGTTGGACAGTCTGGCGAGGTCGGTGACTCGAGTCTGTTCGGTGTGTTCCGTGCCGTCGTCCGTTGGAGGAGCCGTTGGCCTTCATTTGGGACCTGACATGTTCAGTCGGAGGCAGGGCAGTCGGGACTCACCCGGAAATGGCGAGCGGATGAGCCTCTCAAAATCTGATGAAAATCTTTTAAACTGACCTTTGTCGATCTGAAATGAAGACAGATTCAGCAACTGCACGGCCTATTTCTCTCTTAAAATGTTTTCAGAAACACGTTTCGGTGAACTATTTTAGTCCAATATGAGATCGTATTCTGAACGAGCCGCCATGACAGTCTGGCTGTGAATTTCCGGAGGAAAAAGACCCACGTGACGCGTCCGTCCAATCAGCTGCCGGTTTTCATTTTCTGGGAAACAATACAGAGAAGCGCCGCCTGCTGCTATGGAGACGTATTACGTTTCGCGCACGCGCAGAGTGTACACTCAAGTCGGTGTCGCCTCAGTGTGTTTTGAGGCACTTTTTTGGAGCTCGGGGACCCAACTGATCAGTCCAACTGGCTTTTCTGCCGACGGTCGGCCGTCTGGTTTGTGTGTAACAGCTCTTCGACCTGTCAGGCTCCTTTTAAGGTCTACGCTGGAACGACACAGGAGTGGTGAAAAGGGATGGGTTTGTGTTCAACTGTTCAAATTACAAACTGGGTTTTCAGTAAATGAGAGCGTGTCTGACACGGACAGTCTTCTGTCGGGTGCTACATGTGCGAAAGGGAAACTTCGGACAGTGCATGGACCTGATTTGTCGGACGTTGTCCGGACTTTATATGAAAAAAAAATGGCTTTCGTAAGGTCCAACTCTAATGTTAGGTGATAAGGTCTGGTTTCTGGAGCTGGCTTCGTGCACGGGGGACACTGTCATGTTGAAACAGGACGGAGACAAACACAAACCATTGATACTCTTTGTCTAAAACAGTGGTTTTCAAGAGGATTTCCCAAAATGTCGGAGTCCTCTGTGAGTTGCTCCCTTGACCTATGGAGTCCAGCAGCGAGAACCTGCAGGTCAAGAGGTCACCCAGCAGGAAGAGAGAGAGACCAGCAGCTTCTTTCCTCTTCAGCAGGAAGCTGCTTTACATTCAGTGGACTTGTCTCGCCATGCTTTAATGATAGACTGTAATCTGTGGCGGATACCTGCTGCTAACGAGCCAAATTAATTAGACACCGACAGTAAACATCTATCGATAAGATCAGATGAAACTGTATTGATCCCTGAGGGGGAAATCTTCACGCTGTAGCAACAAACAGTAACAGGAAGCCACAGAAGAACCGAGCAGCGGGGAAAACACATAGCTTCAATGAGAGGAATGTACAAATAAAAAATATATGAAATGAATATGAATTAATGCTCTTGGTTCAGTGTGACAGAAGAAGAAGAACAATGAAATGAAAACAAGACCGAAGCTGTGACAATTAATGGAATATTTGCAGTATGAAAGAGTGACAAATTGCTTGCACAAACACACACACATACAGTTTACAAATTAGATTAACCTCCAGAGGTTTCTGTGCATGTGTGAGTGTGTGTGTGTGTGTGTGTGTGTGTGTGTGTGTGTGTGTGTGTGTGTGTGTGTGTGTGTGTGTGTGTGTGTGTGTGGAGCATAAACAATGAATCTCTGCTGGAAGTTGATCATGTTGAAGGCTCTGTGGTGATGTGAGGTATCACTGGGTCTGTTTTTTTAGCCATATTAGCAGTTTGTTGGTCGACAGTCCGCTCTCTGTGTGTTTCCGTTCTCTAAGTCCCTTCGCTTCGGGTACAAAAACAAGCTTCGAGTTAGCAAGCTACACGCTGAAAATGGGAAGAAGAATTTGAAGAATATTTTGGATGGTGCAACAAGGCACGCCTGCTTGGTTTTTGCTAAGTTTTACAAAGAATATGTTTAGGGCATTTCTATGGAGTTATATTCCTATCTTTATTCAAGAGCGCGTTCTTTCAATTTGAGAGCATTTCTCACTGATATTACGTTCAGATTTTGTAATAATTTCCCTCAAAACCTTGCTCTCACACTCAAATAGTCACTGCTCGCGCTTGGATTTGCTTTGCTTATGCTCAAACGTTCTGCTTGGACTCAGATATGTTGTTCTGTGGACAGATTTCCTGCTCTCAGTCTGCACGCTTGCAAATCTTCTCACGGATTTCTCCTGCGCGCTCAGATTTTTTTGTGTTACAATGCTCTCAAAATCCCCACAACCAATAGAACGCCAGCTGTAGTGTTGACCAATGAAATGATCCCTGCCCCGTTGAGGGTGCGTTCGCTTTACGTTGAACTGTCTGTTGCGGGCGGCTGCTCAACCGAGTTTATTTACCCCCCCGTCGATTGCTTTATTATTAGTGTATGTCAACAATGTGCACAGAATGGTCGACTCACTTCCACCTGCAACCATCATGAAACGGGAGAAAGCTTTGAAGTGGGACATATCGAGTTAGGTCCACAACTACGAAGGTGAGGAACGGCATATGACGGACAGTATGTGTGTATGTGATGACCCTACTTGTTCCTGGGGATTTGGCTAATTTCATGTTAGAGCCAGTAGTAAAAACTAAACTGAAATATAACTGAAAGAACACAGGAAACTGGATTGTTGGTGTCAGTTTTTGCATCACCGTTGTTCATCAGAATTTAGTCTTCATTCCTTCATATAACATTAGTCTGAAAATGATGAATTCATATAAGTCTGTTTAAAAAGTTGTAACGTTAAGTACAATTTCACCACTATCTAGAAATGATATGCTTTCTTATTTGCTCCTTAAATAGCGGTTCTTTTTTTAATTAATACAAAGCAAACTGAACTGAAAAAACAAGTATGTTGTTTTACTTTCTTTTCTTCCAGGTGTGACTGAAGGGCTCGACCACTGTTGAGCTGCTGCATGGCTGGCTACGCACCCCAACCATCTGCTCCAGATCTACCTACTGTATGACTGACTACAGACTCCAACCATCTGCTCCAGATCTACCTACTGTATGACTGGCTACAGACTCCAACCATCTGCTCCAGATCTACCTACTGTATGACTGGCTACAGACTCCAACCATCTGCTCCAGATCTACCTACTGTATGACTGGCTACAGACTACAACCATCTGCTCCAGATCTACCTACTGTATGACTGGCTACACACCCCAACCATCTGCTCCAGATCTACCTACTGTATGACTGGCTACACACCCCAACCATCTGCTCCAGATCTACCTACTGTATGACTGGCTACAGACTACAACCATCTGCAAGTTTAGTTTGTAGTGAATATCATCAACAGCTGCACTAAAAGTCTCTTGGGGTCATATGGGACGGTAAGTACAGACAACACTAAGTATCATTACCTAATCACAGTATATATTATTCTGGTGTTCCCTGTTGACATGACTCCATGCTATTGATTATACGTTACTTTAGCTTGCCACTACCTCATAACTTTGACTTAATTGCTCTTGTATAGTTAATTTATCTTCTACTAGTTGTATATACCTCCTATTTAATTTAATTATTATTAATTATGGTGCAATACCTGAATCATCCCTCTTGTGAACACTAGGCTTATCTTTATTTTAGTTGATATCATAACCCCCTTCTCAGCAGGAAACCGATGGAGTGCCTCCTCCAGGTAGGGAATGAGTCCTTACCCCAAGTGAAGGAGTTTAAATACCTTGGGGTCTTGTTCGCGAGTGAGGGGACAATGGAGCGGGAGATTGGTCGGAGATTCAATTTATCGCACCGTTGTGACAAAAAGAGAGCTGAGCCAGAAGGCAAAGCTCTCGATTTACCGGTCAGTTTTCGTTCCTACCCTCACCTATGGTCATGAAGGCTGGGTCATGACCGAAAGAACGAGATCCAGGGTGAAAAAATGGGTTTCCTCAGGAGGGTGGCTGGCGTCTCCCTTAGAGATAGGGTGAGAAGCTCAGTCATCCGTGAGGAGCTCGGAGTAGAGCCGCTGCTCCTTCGCGTCGAAAGGAGCCAGTTGAGGTGGTTCGGGCATCTGGTAAGGATGCCCCCTGGGTGCCTCCCTAGGGAGGTGTTCCAGGCACGTCCAGCTGGGAGGAGGCCTCGGGGAAGACCCAGGACTAGGTGGAGGGATTATATATCCAACCTGGCCTGGGAACGCCTCAGGATCCCCAAGTCAGAGCTGGTTAATGTGACTCGGGAAAGGGAAGTTTGGGGTCCCCTGCTGGAGCTGCTACCCCCGCGACCCGACACCGGATAAGCTGACGAAGATGGATGGATGGATGGATGGATCATAACCCTGCTCACAAACTCACCTGTACCTGGGTCATCTGTTTGCCAATATCAATGTTCCTGCTACAGTAAATCCTACAGGCAAAGTGTACTGCTTCACAGGAGTATGAACCATACGCTTTTTAGGTTTTGTGTCAAATATTGTGCAGTTTGTTGTGAATTACTCATTGTTTTGACAAGGTAAATTAAAGCCATTTACCAAGTGTCGGCTCTGGTAAATTTAATTGTACTGTTTTTTTTATAAAGGTTACAGAATATGAAAAACCAATTTGCCTTGATCAGGGTTTTAGTTTTTTGCAAATATGAACATGGCTTTAATAATCTGTATCTTATCGCTCTGAAAAACTACAATGATTTAAGAAATATCAGTGATACTTATCTACATTTATTAATTGATTGTATATGTCGGCAGACATTACAGGCACCTATTCATGTAAGCAGAGAACACAATAGTTTGTTCTGTATTTTATCACTTGGATTATGCAGGTGATGGTGCAGAAACAGGTGAAGTCCTTGTAGATCTCTGGCACTTTGAGGACAGACAGATCCAGCAACTCTCCACTGTTGTCTTTGTATAGTGTGCTCCTATTTAAGACAAATAGATATACCTAGACATCAACACATAAGATATTAGGTGTACATAACGTTCTTTAACATCATTACTATCTTACCTTACCTTCTCTGATTTGGTTTTGTGGACACCACAGTCATTTTCTCTCCCGGGCCTAGTTGTGCACCCTGTGAATTAAAGCAAGATAAATAAATAAATGATAAGTGTATGTAACATGATTTTACAATTACATTATTATTATTATTATTTTCAATTACATTATTATCAGAACATTGTTGACATACACTAATAATAAAGCAATCGACGGGGGGGTAAATAAACTCGGTTGAGCAGCCGCCCGCAACAGACAGTTCAACGTAAAGCGAACGCACCCTCAACGGGGCAGGGATCATTTCATTGGTCAACACTACAGCTGGCGTTCTATTGGTTGTGGGGATTTTGAGAGCATTGTAACACAAAAAAATTTGAGCGCGCAGGAGAAATCCATGAGGAGAAGATTTGCAAGCGTGCAGACTCAACCTGAGTGTGAGGAGAAGGGCCAAAGCTGAGAGCAGGAAATCTGTCCACAGAACAACATATCTGAGTCCAAGCAGAAAGTTTGAGCACAAGCAAAGCGAATCCAAGCGCGAGCAGTGACTATTTGAGTGTGAGAGCAAGGTTGTGAGGGAAATTATTACAAAATCTGAACGTAATATCAGTGAGAAATGCTCTCAAATTGAAAGAACGCGCTCTTGAATAAAGATAAGAATATAACTCCATACATTACCTCTCTAACTGGGACGTTTTGGGACCGATTGGTGGGATTGCTGTGGACGAAGTACACACGGAGATACACTGGTAAGAGCCAATGAGGTTTAACCACGTATCAGCTAATTTAAATAGCTCACGTTACTGTATTGTGTCAACAGTTAACTTCATTTAAAGAAATGCCAATAAACCAGAGCACGTTTTTCTCCCATCCCAGAATGCTGTGTGGACTAGCCAGACTTTCCTCCACAGCGCTGTGGAGGAAAGTCTGGCAATGCGAGACAACTCTCTGTATTAATAAAGTTAACTTGCCTGTATTAAATATCACCCTTTTGTAATTCTCTCTGTATGTGGTTTCAAGCAGCCAGACATGACAGCTTTAACATAACTCAATGGAATAATCGGCTCTCTTTGATATAAAAGCATCAAAACAACATTTGTGGTGAAAAATAAAATAGTTGAAAATGCTCCTAATTAGTGTCATTAAAAGGAAGAATTAAACTATGAGCAGCAGCAATCAGGGTTATTCTTTTCCATGTATATCAAGTGAATGTGATGTCATGGGCAGCGGCGGGGTGTTGATTAAACTTAATATTGTGGATTTTGTTATGTATGCCTACATGTGTTTGAGTAATTCTTTTTTTTAAATGGGCCCCAGGAAGAAAGCTGTTACAATAGCACATAATTGGGTTTTTAAATAATATGAACTAATTATAAACAGTACCGGTTTATGCACTAGAGTGTCTAGTTTACATTCCTGTTTGAAAAGAATAATCACTGACAAAAAACACTCCACTTCAGATGTCAAATTTGCATGTATAAAGAGACGGAAATGTGATTTGTGTTCACTCTGAACACACTTTGATGCCCATGTGTGATGGAAATCCATGTATAAAAAGGGAGAAACTCTTTTGGAATATATGCGTTTAGATTCTAATTTGATTGTAGCAGCTACTCTTCCTGGGGTCCACATAAAACAATCATACATATACATAAAAATACCAAACATAACATTTTATATACATTCAAAACAAGACATATAGTTCAAGTAAAAGAATAGCATTGTGTACATGTTTCGAATAACCTTATATCCCGAGAATAACATCACATTCTGACAATATTAGCCCATCATAGTTAGATTAGCTAATATTTAGTTATTGTTTAAGTGTCCAGGTAAGTCTTTTAAAACTTCAGTCCATTCATATACGTACACCTGAGGGTCGGGAGCCCACGAGGGGTCCAAAGATAAATGTGACCCCTAATTTCCACCAGGTGCGTCTGCGCTGCGTTCCGGGCGCGTGGCGTGCCCCGTGAGTAATCGCAGCCGTTCAAGTCAATATTCCACCAGCTGCGCCACAGCACCTCCCAGAAGCTTGTGTGAAGCGGCTTTCCCCTCCACTCCGCTAAATATACGCGCCAGGCAGGGGCGGAGTGGGACCAAAAAATATACTGGGAAATTTCGTAGACCACCGGCCCGGAGAGGGCAGGGGAGAAATGAATGTTCGGAAATAAGAGGCTGCAGAGGCTGCACAGTTTGACCAGTGGGCAGCGGCCGGGCAGCGGCCGATCAGACCGGCCATCACGGCATTGAAACACTACCGGCCCACCGGGAAAAGTCCTGACTCTTCTGATTGCCACGCCGCCTCTGGCTCCAGGTCTATTTTCACGCGGGCCGTTTGGACAGCCGGACAGGCAGTGAAACAGCGAGACTATCCATTCAATTCACCAAAACACACCCACAAATATCGTTTATGTCTCCTCTACAACACCACGGACAACGAGAGATTCATCTTGGAGGTTGAAAAGAGAAGGCATGGAGTTTAACTGTAGAAGTGCTTGGAGTGGAAGGTAGATACTAGCATAATAAATACAGGATTGTTCTGTAAAGTACTTAGCCTGGTTGACACCAGACCCTTCTCAGTTGTAACTGAGAGTGGGTCTGGGGAAGCTTCATTCACAGCCCATTTCCAAAGGGGCGTCACCAACAGATGCCGCTTAAATGCCTCTGGGCGCAATTGGATAGACCTAAAACCAATCAGAGCGATGAAGGAGATGACGTATGAAGAGCAGTCATCGTGTAAAGCCTGCCTCAACGGTTGTGATTGGTGTAAAGCCCGCCTCAATGGTTGTGATTGGTGCCTCCATTTGGAAAAATTGGAAATGGGCTTGAATGGGCTCTTGGCCAGACGGACTTGCAGAGCAAATCTCAAATTTGCCGGAAGTTCGTCAGGGTTTTCCCATGCTATAAAGTACTTGTAGAGACAATAATATCTGTGAGTTGGGCAGCAAGCTCACGGTGCGCCCGGTGTGGTATGGCGCATGGCAGAGGACGAAACAAACCGGCGGCGCAGCAGGAAGGCAGCATAGACGTGCCCAGTAGAGAATCGGAGTGAGGGTATCACAAGATGATGGAAGGGACTTGCGTTACACAAGTTGTTCTGACTTTTCAGTACTGTTTGATTTTTTTTGCTCTTACCAGTGTATCTCCGTGTGTACCTCGTCCACGGTAATCTCCACCAATCGGTCCCAAAACGTCCCAGTTAGAGAGGAAACGCCGTAAACATATTCTTTGTAAATCGTTACAATCATTCCCCCGAAATATCCCAAGCAGGACTGCCTTGTTGCACGATTCAAATGTTCTTTAAAACTTGACATTTTCAGCGTGTAGCTCGCTAGCTCGGAGTTCGTTGTTGTTTCCCGAAGTGAACAGAGTTTGAGAACGGCAACAAAGAGCGTGAGCGTGTCAGGCAATTATCCTGGAAATGTATTGATCCATTGATTGTAGTGTCATCGATTCTACGACTATGCTTTCCACAGCCCAGCCAGCTAGCCCAGGCTCCTACTCTTTTTTTTGTGATGTTTTATTCTGCTCTGTAAAGCGACTTTAAATTTCATCTAACAGATGTGGCGGGGGAGGGGACAATAAACATAACTTTTCCTAAGAGCAATTATTGAAGGGGACACAAATAATACAGCCAAAATAGTATTTGTATAGAATATGTGTAGTTGTGGAACTCCAGTCAGAGTAAGGGTAAGTAGGCTGGCAAAGCTATTTTATTCACTTTAAACATCGGATGAAGTGATTCTTTTCTATAATACTAGGGTGACCAGATTTCCCGGAACTAAAACCGGGACACTTGGCACGTGACCGTAGTGCTCGTGCACACACACGCTTTTTAACGTGAACATGTGCCAGCCCAGGTCAGACATAGACACAGACGGATTAGACACAATTTTGCCAACAGCACACATAGGCCTACTGCTCACAACAATTTTCTTGGTATGTAGCCTACATATCTAAGAAATAATATTAAATAACAATGAGTGAGTTTCGTGTGGGACCAACTTTATTTTTCAGAATGAAAGCATTCTTTTGGAAAATGCACCCACTGAACTTGTTAGTTATGGTAAGTTATGGTAATAAGTTAAGACTTTATGGTAAGGGTACATGAATTATGAATTCATGCATGAATTAATTCATGATTTGTGCATTACTTCATTCCTTTATATCTTATCAATTATCCTATAGGATCCAAATATCCTATTCCCAGAAGCCATAAATGCATCCCTATCCTGCAGGACCTTCAGAAACAGGAAGTGAGGACTCGTCTTTTCGTCCCGTTAAACCTCTGCAGTTTCACGCTGCTTGAGCGTTCAGGAGCGTCTCAGGGTCGTTGGATCCATCAGCAACGGCGAGGTTGCTCATCTTCAGTCCGACACATGAAGAGCCCCCCCCCCCCGGCAGAAGCCCACGCTAATGGTTCCTGGGTGACATTTGGATAAAGGTGAGAGGGAAAAGGTTCAGTAAACCTTGCCGTCGACCTTTAACCTCCCGTCCAGGAAGTCAAACCGCAGCCAGTGAGCCTGACATTTCCTTTAGCACTTCATTCGGCTAATTAACCCGTTAGCCGGTTGACCGGCAACACAAAAGGAGGAGGAAGAAAGGATAAGACAGAGAGAGGAAGAGCTGGACAGACTGAGCACCTTATTTTGTTGTTTATATATATATATACACAGCTTTTTCTGTCCGTTACTTTACATCAAACTCTTTCATCAACTTATTCTTTAACTAATTTGCAGGAGTGTAGCATAAATGTATTGTTTATATCACCTAGGGCTGCAACTAATGGTTATTTTCTAGATGAATGGATGAGTTGTTTGGTCTATAAAACGTCAGAAAATGGCGTAAAATGTGGCTCAGTGTTTCCTAAAGTCCAACATGACGTCCTCAAATGTCTTGTTTTGTCAACAACTCAAAGACATTCAGTTTACTGTCACAGAGGAGAGAAGAAACTAGAACATACTCACATTTAACAAGCTGGACTGGAGAGAATTTGTACCGCCGTTGATTACGGGAAGGTGTTTACGTAGGTGGAGCGTTCAATGCAGTAGGCTGTGAGAAAGTGAAAATGGAACTCATGAGCAGAAAAAGTGTATTTTGGCAGTACTTTCAGTCAAAAGAAGGCCATTCAAGTCCAGCTACATGTTCAATTTGCAATGCCGATTTATCTCGTGGTGGCAAAGACCCTAAACTATACACAACATCACCGCTGTTACAACATCTGGTATGAAACATCCGGAAGAATACGAGTTGTGCATGAAGGAATCTACAGACCAGCAGCCAAAATGCAGCAACTTGAGGTACGGCAAAGGAAGGACAGTCACACTGAGAATGGGAGTAGGATTCGGTATTCGGTTTCGGATTCGGCAGAATCTTAACCAGTGGATTCGGTGCATCCCTAATTACTATCAGTAACACTATAGATTTAATCGTTGCAGTTCTAATATCTCATCTTGTATGTTCTTTAGTCTTGATGTAAAGTCTCAGCACATTTCAACTCTTTTCTCCAAACGCTGTACAAATACTGGAGTTATTTTTCTTTTATTAGGTTTGCTTGCAGTGAGAGCGTTACAGTATTATGCCCTAGGCATAACACAAAGCTAGAGCAAAGCCATCTTTCTTCTCTGGCCTCTGCTGTGTGAAAGGAGTATCTTATTTTATAATAAAAGACAACTCAATAAGGTTCCGCTGGGGTCGTGCTTTACAGAGCAAGTTGTGTTTCCTCTTTATGTTAGCCGGGTTACTAACGTCCCCCTCCGTGCAAACTGCTGCAGACAATTGTTTGAATTACGTCTTCATCTGTCACATGACAAGATGCAGAAACATGAGCTGCTGATCCACTCTCTGCCTGCAACGCATTCTCATCAACAGGTTCTTATGATATCATTTGAAAACTGAATCACAACAATTCGTATCGCTTATAAAATTACTGCCGCTGGTCACGTGGCGAAGTTTAGCCGACCGGTCAAATGAATGTTAAGTTTAGCGGTCGTTGCAATTAAATTAGTCTATATCAAGCCCCCAGGAAGAGCGCCGAGTCTAAAAGCCACCGTGGGCTTAGCGGATAACGGTGGTACTGCACCCCATGGCCCAGAAAGACTTCTCACATAGACTTTGCATGGCGAAAGAAACGTCTATATTTCAGCGGATAATTTGTTTCTGGGTATATCAACTTACCAGCCCGAACAATTAAAGGGTCCTTGTTTAAAACGTCACGTTTTTAACATTTTTAACATTCACTAGTAGCAAATCCAGAATTATTAAATTAGGCATGATGAACGCGCATAGTGGACGCGAGCAGAGCCGCGGGACTGCGCCCGCCCGCTCACATGACTGTTCTCCTGAGCTCATGTAGCTAGCCATTTTAGACAATGAAAACGGCGAGTTCATGAGTTCGCCACTTGTAAGAGACACGAGAGAGAAGCTCATGAACGAGCATGTTGCTACCGGTTGCTAAGACAACACAAACAAATTGTTGCTAGTGTGCGTGTCCATCGTGACGTCATGGACCAACAATGCGGAAGATCCAAGCTCCATGTTTGCTATATGCGCTTTTGAGCACTCTCATTGGAACGTATGGGGCTTCCCGCCGAACACTGGATCCAGTTCTCTTAATACATCCATGGTCTATATCCACGATGATCCACTTCCGGGATTGCTCCGGTGCCACCGGAAATTCTGCTGGATGTCCGTCCCCTTCCTCTGTCTCTGTGTTGGCGTTCTAACCTCCGGTGGATTTGTGAGGACTATGGTTAACTGCTCCTCAGATCTCTGCAGGGTAAATCCAGACAGCTAGCTAGACTATCTGTCCAATCTGAGTTTTCTGTTGCACGACTAAAACAACCTTTAAACATACACATGTTCCACCAAAACAAGTTCCTTCCTGAGACTATTTTGCAGAGACACTGTGGCTCCGTCCGGCGCTTAGCACCGCCCATGACAATTGTGATTGGTTCAAATAAATGCCAATAAACCAGAACACGTTTTTCTCCCATCCCAAATGCTGTTTGGCCTAGCCAGACCTTCCTCCGCAGCTCTGTGAATGCATTCTCAAACGGGTTAGTACGATATCGTACGAATTACGGCGACTGCCGGCCGATCATGTGACGAAGTTTAACCAATCAGTCACATGACAGTTAAGTTTAGACACCAAAACGACTAGTTAAATTAGAAGAAAAGATTGTGGTTTGGTTTAAAACGCCGGCCCCCTTAAGTAGTACTCTTCTTACTACTACTCTCTTAGTCTTGTGTTTTCTCCTTAACTTCTTCAGGACATGAACACCTGTTTCCTGGGTGAAAGTCTTGTGTTTTCTCCTTAACTTCTTCAGGACATGAACACCTGTTTCCTGGGTGAAAGTCTTGTGTTTTCTCCTTAACTTCTTCAGGACATGAACACCTGTTTCCTGGTGAAAGTCTTGTGTTTTCTCCTTAACTTCTTCAGGACATGAACACCTGTTTCCTGGGTGAGAGTCTTGTGTTTTCTTCTTAACTTCTTCCGGGACATGAACTCCACTCCCCGGCTTGAAAGCCCTGTGTTTTAGGACCCTAACAATCCACCCTGACCTCCTCATTACGGGAATCTTTGTGCTGTTATTGACCAGCAGTCTATAGTCCCTTTCCGACCGGAGGGATTTTTGCAGTTCCTAGAACATAACGTTCCTAAAACCCTTTTTTTCTCATGATCCGACTAGACCAATTTGGGGATTATTAAGTTCCTCTGACCACATTTCCTGTAACTCTTTCAGCTCCTACTTCAGGACAGGGTCTTTTCCCTTTTCTGCATAGGAACCCTTAGTGACCTCGCAACGTCTGCAACACAAACAGTACATATTCTTCACTGTCTGTTGCAATTCGCCTACGTATGCTAACTCATAAGATAAACATCACGCATTCAACCAGCTAATTGTTAATGCTAGTTAAACTTACCCCTCCTACCAGTTCCTATGGCCACTTGGCCAGTGTGAATGCAAATGGCAAAACCAGTTTTGGGGGAGAGTAGTTAGTAGAACTGTTCAGAAGTGGACTGTTCCTATAACTACGTTCCTATGACTACTTGGTCAGAAAGAGGCCAATGTGGGTACACAGTAATAAATACGTGGAATACATACAGTGCTTTACTTTTCGTATCTATATGTGCGAATGGTTCGTGATAACAGCCTGATCTCTGCAACTGCTGCTTCATGTATCAGCAAGTTAAGAATTAGTTGTATTTTTTTTCAAATGAGTGAATACTTTCCTTTGTTTTACCACACAGTGATAATGTAAAAAAAAAATACATTAATGGGCCAAAAGGTGCAAAATAACAGCAGAATGGTCCTTTAATATTCTGCCCTGAAGTGAAACTACAGGTTTGACAGAATCAGCTCATTGCGGCTGAGAAGTGTCTCAGTAAATCCATGGTAATGAATGAATGAATGTCATTTATCGGTACGGTAACGATGGCAACGGTGGTCATTTCCTGCGGGAGGGGGATGAATGGGGGGTGGTTTGTTTGATAGGTGCTTTCAAGTATGCATATCAGCATTAATTGCTGTGCAGAGAGAAGACAAAGTGGCTTAATTAACACAGGCTGCCAATCAGACGACAGGAACATCAACAGTAGGGTGACGGGGGGGGGGGGGGCTGCGACTGTGACAGGTGTAAACACAGTAGTTGACCCCCTATTTGTTTAGGTGACCTTTGACCCCTCTTAAATAGACGTTCATTATCCCATTAGTACTGACAGCAGTACACACACACACACAGGTACACTCTTTATTTACTGCATTTATCGACTACAAATACTTTAAAATCAGAATCAGTAAGGAGTTTATTGCCACAGTAGTTTCCCTACGTGGCATTTGCCTTGGTGATTGGTGTATACATACACAAACAAACATATTAAACATTAATATAAAATAAACAATAAATGCAACCACAGAGTTTTCAAACTAAAATGGGGGCAGCAGTGTTTCCAAATGGCTCCGTTTTAGTGGTTAGGCAACACCGGAGTAGTGCGGACGCGAGGCGTAAACGTTACAGCCTGGAAATGCGAAATAGAAATGATCACTCAGACCACGATGTTTTCTCTCCGGTAGCTCCACCGAGAATTGTTGTATTTAAAATAAATACAAAAAGATATTTGAATGCACAATCGCTTTCAGGTGAACATTAACAAAAATAGTAAAAATAGTAAAAACAAAAGCTTACATATACACTCTTAAATATACTTTAAATAACCAAAACATTATTTAAACATATCAATTTCTCTGTAAAGTCTTTCTTACTTCAAATGAACTGTTTCCAAAAATAGCAACACAATACACGGTCATTTTTTACTACACACATCCATTTAACCTTTCAGGCTCTGTACACAACGTGTACCTTTCATGTCCCACCTGTGCCAAACTGTAATGGCCGCTAGGAGTCACGTTAGACTGGTAATATTTCACTAAGCACTTAACATAAATATACAGCTTCTAACACATCTAAAACAAAACCAAAATGCACAAAGAATTTCGCTAACATATTTCTTACAGTTTAAGCACATAAACATTTATTTTCATACCTGGAAATGCGAGACAGAAATGATCACTCAGACAACGATGTTTTCTCTCCGGTAGCTCCACCGAGAATGAGGCATCGAGCTGAGAGCTCCCGCTTCCGACCTTGCAGACATATCTAATCAATCACGGATTTTGATTTCTCAAAAAGGTTAAACTAACAGATCACAGATCCGAAATCTTTAACAGGTAGCTACAGCCTACATATACAAATGTTCCCAAACAGTATTTACTATGTTAAACATTTTAGAAACGTTTTTTACCTTTGACTCAACAATTTCAAAATTGTGTATCAAATCACTCTATTACATAAACGTAGCAAAAGATATTCGTTTTTATGATTACAAATTTTCATTTATTTTTTAAAACAGCCTAGAAAACATAACATTTACAACATGAACATATCCCATCCCCCCTGAACTCCTCCACTCATCATCACCATTTAAAGGGTAACTACCGTTTTTTTTTCAACCCTATATTCCTATGTTTTTGTGTCTAAGTAACTGATGGGAACAACAGTCTTTGACATTGGTCCAGTATTAAGCGAGATCGCTGCAGTCGGCAGCGGAGAAACAAGGTACAATGTAAGTTAATAGGACAATTGTCCAGCTTGTATTTACCTGGTCTTTCTGCTGACAGACTCAGATTATTATTCTAAGTTCCTGACAACATTATGGAAAGGATTTCTAAGGAGGTTGACCTTTCTGTTAAAGAGTAAGATCCTTTTTTTAAACATAAAAACATCTGCAAAATCGCATTCGCTAAACCCACCAGACTCCATGTAAATAAACAGTAATTTTAGCATCGTAAAATACACTTCATTCAAAGTCGACAGAAGCAAAATAAAACTATGAAAAGCCGTTTGGGTCGTGTTTCCACTTTTACAACCATCACAACTCTAGTTTTAGTTGAAATGAACACATAGTTTACTGATTTACATTTGAAGATATGTTGACTCTATACACGCTGAAAGTGTTTGTTTTTTTAAATGGAGTCTGGTGGGTTTAGCGGCAGCGACTTCAGAGCTGTTTCTGGTTAAACAGAAAGGTCTCAAAGAGGTTTTAAAGGTCTATCTTTGTACGGATCCTTTCCATAATGTTGTCAGACACTTAGAATATTAATCTGAGCCTGTCAGTGGCAAAAACGAGCACTTTTGTGAATGTAAATACAAGCTGGACAACTGCCCTATTAACTTATATTGTAGCTTGTTTCTCCGCTGCCGACTGCAGCGATCTCGCTTAATACTGGACCAATGTCAAAGATTGTTGTTCCCATCAGTCACTTAGACACAAAAACATAGGAACATATCCAGTTTGAAAAAAACGGTAGTTACCATAACTAGAAGAAAAGATGACATAATAGCCCTATTACTCAAGACAATACAATAAAATAACCAAACGGACAATAAACTGTAAACCAAGTGAACATACGTATGTGATAACACCATTAGCACATAGTATACGCTTCTCCCCAGCACATAGCTTCCTAGGAGCACACCACAAAGCTTAAACATTTCCCCCATTTTCCCGTGTAGACACTCAACCCTGCAAACCGTCTATCAGTCCCTCCAGAAAAACGCAATTATGCGATCGCATAATTCAATGCATAATCAGCCAAAGTCCGCATATTTATGCGGGGGGGGGCGCATTTTTTCAAATACGCCGCACTTTCCCCGCATAAATTGGCGATTTCCACGCAAAATATGCGGGGCTTGCATGATTTCATAATCCCCGCATTTTTGTTGCAAAAAAGTCACACATACCTTAGCAGAAAGTTGAAAAATGTTGCGTTTACTTCACACAAGAGCAGACGTTTTTCCCTGTTGCCATGGGAATGTTATGAAGTGACGTAATTACGCGACGTGAACGTCATCGAAAAGCTGCAAACTCCGCGATGAAGCCACGATGAAAAGTTCCCGCAATTTCATCGCATAAAATTGCATAAATATCCCGCATATTCCATCGCATCATTTTTTAAGAAAACGTGCCGCATAATCAAGGATTTTTACCCGCAACAATCACAAAAAAACTCCGCATTTTTCTGGAAGGACTGGTCTATATGACATTTTCTCCAAATGCTAGGATATCTGTTTTTAAACCAAAATGTAGTAGCGTAGATGTAGCCTCAGACTACATGAAAAGTGCCTGATTTCTCACCTCCACACAGCTGACCAGTCAATACATGTAGTGGGAGTGTATGCGATGGTTTTTAGGAAAGATAGGCACAGGCGCTCTGTCACATCAGTGCTGTCCAGCTGTGATGTGTAACACTGTTATCAGTATAGGTAATCAGATCAATAGTCTCCAGCAGAGCGATGACAGCTGATAGACGACGCAGATCAATACAGTTAACTAGATGTGGCTGTCAGTGAGGATTCCCTCTGTGTCACTCAGAGACACACATAGTGAGGGTTGGCTTATAGTCCAGTCAATGTTTTTTATTAAGTAATCAACGACTTTGTATAATATTGTACCAAAAACTCAGCTATTTAGTTTCCAGCCGATTCCAGCAGCCTTCAGGCTGAACAGGAAGTGACAGAAACACTGTGGGCCGATTTAATAAAATGTTATCAGACCCATATATCAGCTCCTACACAGTCTCCAGTTGTTTAAATTATGACAGAGTAGCTGTTAAAATGCTTTACATGCGATCTGTTGCTGATTTACACTATAGATGATCCGTAAACTGAATGGATTTAGTCTCTCTGACTTCTAAACGTAACTATCAGCCAGACAACATGTGTTCTGTACAGAATAAGCCTTTAAATCAGACAAATAGTTAAAATCCCTCCAATTCAAAATCAATAAAAAGTTTACATAAAACGTCATCATGTTGAGTCGATTCTGAACCAATCAGCTGTTAGATCAGATGAAAGGCCGGCGTTTCCCAGCATGCCCTGGGTCCGCCTGGGCAACACGTTCTCACACTCCTCTCGTAAAATATGGACGCTTGGTCAGGTGCCTTTGTCGTTCTTATTGACGCTAAAAGTCTCCTTTAGCGCTTTAAGTAAACGAGCTTGGTCGGGACTATTGCCGTCCCTTTTGACGCAGTTATGTTAAAGAAAGGGTCGTGGGTGGGCGTACGGTTCTGTGATACGCGGGACCTGTGTTTGACCCATCCACCCCACCAACCAACCTCCTTACGCAGAAATTCGCCCTTACATACTACTCTCTAAATCCTCTCTAACTGCTGCTCTCCCCGGTGCGTTACACAAACACGCTGAAAGACGCCTTTTTCGTCGCATCAGACGCTGACAGCCACTGACAGCCACTGTCCAAACGTCCTTATTTTACGAGTTCGGAATGAGAACGGGTTGGCCTGGGTCTTGCAGTCGGTGAAAAGCAACTGCGCTGCAAGAGTGGTCTTAAATAGCCATAAATATATAAGCCTCTTTCCGACTAAGTAGTTACAGGAACGTAGTTATAGGAACAGTCCACTTCTGAACAGTTCTACTAACTACTCTCCCCAAAACCGGTTTTGCCAATTGGCATTGCAAGTGGCCATAGGAACTGGTAGGAGGGGTAAGGGAATGACGCAAGCACGGCAACAGTCTTTATAGCGTCGTCACTTGACTTTAGCGCCACATACAACAACAAACCAACATGGAGGAGGCCATCTGAATGTTCCTGTTGTGCCTTGTTGGGATCCTCATAACGGAGTTTGAACGGCGGCGTTTAAAGACTGGAGTACTTAACAGAGAAACACAGAAGACGAAGGCTCCAGCGTAATATGATCCTAATTAATATGATGGAATCAGATAGAAGAGCAGAGCGCAACAGGCAAACGAAACGACGGGTAAGTTTAACTAGCATCAACAATTAGCTGGTTGAATGCGTGATGTTTGTCTTATGAGTTAGCATACGTAGGTGAATTGCAACAGACAGTGAAGAATATGTACTGTTTGTGTTTCAGACGTTGCGAGGTCACTAAGGGTTCCTATGAGGAAAAGGGAAAAGGGGAAAGACCGTGCCCTGAAGTAGGAGCTGAAAGAGTTACAGGAACTGTGGTCAGAGGAACTTAATAATCCCCAAATTGGTCTAGTCGGATCATGAGAAAAAAAGGGTTCTAGGAACGTTATGTTCTAGGAACTGCAAAAATCCCTCCGGTCGGTGATGAAAGTGGGGGGGAACTATCACTTCTTTGCCCTCCTGTGTTGATTCAGCAGAGATATTGACAGAGGAACAAATGAGTGTCTATATTTGTTCTTTCTGCAGTCCGGGACCCTATAGCGCCTCCCGGAGGAGTCGAATTTAGTTGACAAAAGGTGACTGGGAGACGCGTACGGAGCACCGTGAGGTTACGGTCGTTTTAGTCTCGCATTGCCAGACCTTCCTCCACAGCGCTGCGTTGTTCAACAACTGAACAACGCAGCCTTTAAAGCTTTAGTGCGTAACTTTTTGATATTATTAACGTCCGTTACATTCAAGCCGTTGCCAGATGGGTTGCTACAAAGCTAATTCAGACTATCAGCTCCACACAACTCTCTCTGGATTTCTCAGTATGACTATGTTCAGAAGATTGTGGCATCCGGTGACTTTCGTCTGCAGAAACTCGAGTGAAGATAATGACCTCTTCTAAAGAGTCCATCATGTTTTGTTAATCCTCCGTGTCCTCCTTGGCTACTAGCAGCTGTGTGGACGACGGGGGGTGGGGGGGTGGTGCGCGATCATGGAAGGCTTGCATCATGTGGACACAGCTCCCTTAAGTAGTATTCCTGGGACATGAACATCTGTTTCCTGGGTGAAACTCTTGTGTTTTCTCCTTAACTTCTTCAGGACATGAACACCTGTTTCCTGGTGAAACTCTTGTGTTTTCTCCTTAACTTCTTCAGGACATGATCACCTGTTTCCTGGTGAAAGTCTTGTGTTTTCTCCTTAACTTCTTTAGGACATGATCACCTGTTTCCTGGTGAAAGTCTTGTGTTTTCTCCTTAACTTCTTCAGGACATGATCACCTGTTTCCTGGAGTGAAAGTCTTGTGTTTTCCTCTTAAGTTCTTCAGGACATGAACGCTGCTCCCCCTCTTGAAAGCCCTGTGTTTTATTGGCGCAACATCACTTCTCCACGGACTTAAAAGCTCCGTTTTTAGGTATGAAATGGTGCGAACAGAGAAACAGGACAGAGAGGAAGATATGCGTTTTCAAAAGTAAACCGTTAAAGTGTAAATGTGCTTTCTCTCTCTCCTGAACATCTGTTACCATGACACCCATGGCAAAATATTGTCAATCAATCTGTCGACTCCACCCCAACATGAAGCACACAAACACACTTAAACACACAGTAAATACAACCAATACACACATCCTTGAGGATTTATTGAGCCATTTACTGTATATACCTGTGTGTGTGTGTGTGTGTGTACACACACACACACACACACACACACATTAATGTGCTGCCAGCTACAGAACCGTTATGCTTGTCTCAAATGAAATACACACACACACACACACACACACACACAGCTATTTAGCATCCACTGCTATTGTTGTTGTGTGTTGTGGTCTCCATGGTAACAGCAAGGTCAGCCACCAACGGAGGACTGATTACCATTAATTATTATTTATAATTATTCAAGAAGGCTTCATCCACCGTTCTGCTCTATCTATCTATCTATCTATCTATCTATCTATCTGTCTATCTATCTGTCTATCTATCTGTCCATCTATCTATCTATCTATCCATCCATCCGTCTATCTATCTATCTTAACAAGTCTTTTAAACCATATGATGATAGACTGTTTATTCCCCCCACCAATACGATCCACAGGACAGCTAGGGGGAGAGAGAGGGGGAAGACATGCAGGAAATTGTCACAGGTCGGACTCGAACCCTGGACCTCTGCGTCGAGGCATAAACCTCTATGTATATGTGCGCCTGTTCTACCCACTGAACCAACCCGGCCACACAGGGAGTAGTATTAAAGACCGAAAATCTGTGTAAGGAGACAGGTTGGGGTGGTGGATGGGTCAAAAAACACAGGACCTTCACCCAGGAGACCGGGGTTCAGGTCCCGTTCTTGTCCTGCGTGTCACTGAAATGTACATTTTGTAACCCCACCCACCATCTTTTCCTAAACCTAACTGTCCTGTTCTTGTGCCGCATGTCAGTTAAACGTACGTCCCGACCCAGAGCGTCAAAATATGATGCCGAAGGGCTAGACGCTAGTCCAGAGAGCATCAAAAAGTGACGTCAAGAGTCCCAACCAGGCGCGTCTATCTATATATAGATATATATATATATATATATATATATATATATATATATATATAGATATATCTATATATAGATATATATATATATATATCTATATATATATATAGATATATATAGATATATATCTATATATATATGTATGACGCTAAAGGAGACTTTTTGCGTCAATGACAAAACGCCAAAGGCTCCTGACCAAGCGCCACTTTTTGACGCAATGGGAGTGAGAATGTGTTGAGAAAGTATACGATGAAATAAAGGTTTGTGGCAGAGAAGCCAGCTTGTAAATGAGGTTGAACTTCAATCAGTGGACACGAATCCTCTTCTCAGCTCCACCACGGCCGTCGTTCTTGTTGCTCGGAGTAAAACACAAAGAAAAAGCAGCAGCAACACTTATTCAATTTCATTTCAATACATTTACACTCATCAATAACTGAAAGCTGTCTCTCACTGAGATTCCTCAAGAGCAGCCTTGATTCCACTTAAACTATGCATTTTTTCCTTCTCTTTCTCATAAAGAAACATTTTTTTCTACGTTACCTTTACAGGCGTGATGTACCAGACTTGTGTTTTTACAGTTTTTCTCAGTCACTTTGGTGCATTTCTCACATCACTAATTACATTTGCACAACAGTTAATGCAGTTCTCAAAACAATTAGTACAAGCTGCAAAACCTAGTTGATAACCTGCAAAAGCGTGTCACTTGCTCAAAATGGATAGCTCATTCCTCAAAAGCAAGTATTCATGTCAATGAAAGTGTCAGTGTCATCAAGATGAAAAGTCCCGACACCATTGTTTATGAACAAGATAGTCAAATGGCTTTGTCATGTTTTCATTATGACAGTTTACTCTGTAAATGTTTTCCACTGCAAAAAAGTCAGATCTTGGTGACACTACCTGAAAATGCTCAAGACAGCACTATATACTATTTGCACAGCCATTTGAAAAATACAGTAAAGTTACACAATACTGTATTTAGTGAGGTCAATGAGACAGACACTGAATATGTATGTTTCACATTTTTACTGCATATGCTCTTTGCAATTCTAATTTCTTCACAGCATTGTGCAAAAGCAAAAATACACCCTTATTTATAACAAACATAAACTCCCTTTGGGTACAGCTGTGCACGACGGTAAACAATATTGCAGTACATATTTGAACTGAACATACAACATACATAGTACTGTAATCATTCATGAACATCCAGACGTTCCTCTCTGTCTGGCCACATATTTTTATCTACATCACAGCGAATATCATCTTTTGCAATGCAGCGAGGAAAGTATCTCCTCGAGTGGCGAATCCACCCTCTGCAGGACTGCTGTGATGTCATCACATGCTGCATCCATGGCCGCTAGCAGGGCCATTTGGGTATGTGGATGCCGGTCATATACCTTCCACCTCCAGGAAGAGAAAAACTCCTCTATTGGATTTAGGAATGGTGAGTAGGGAGGGAGATATTCCACCAGCATCCTATTATGTGCTGCAAACCACTGTCTGACGACATCTGAGTGGTGAAAACGCACATTATCCAAAACAACAACATGCAACAATTTGTTCAGATGGTCTCCAGTTAGACCCCTCTCATTCTCAGGGATTATGTCCCTGTAAAGAGTGTCTAAAAAAGTCAGCAGATGTTGTGTGTTGTATGGACCAAGACGGGGGATATGGGTGAGGACGCCGTTTTCTGAGATGGCGGCACACATAGTAATATTCCCTCCTCGTTGGCCTGGGACATCAATGGTTGCTCTCTGTCCAATGCGATTCCTTCCACGTCTTCTAACTTTTGCCAGATTGAAACCCGCCTCATCAAGGTATATGAATGTGTGCAGCGGTTCCCTGGCCTCCAGCTCCAGTACATACTTTATTACAGAAGAGGGAGTGAGAAAAACTATTTTAGTTAACTAACAACTTTTCCTGTGTAACATAATGCATTTTGGACAACATATTGTACAGTATGCACTGTGAATACACATACACAGAACTGTCATGTAAGTGTAGTGCATGACACTACACAAAGTAAACAGTTTACATCACTGAACATTAGAATATGCATAGAACACCTACATGTTTTACCTGTACATACTGGTGACGGATCTCCTTCACTCTGTCGCTGTAACGTTCAAATGGCACATTGTACAATTGTTTCATGCGCATTTCATTCCTCCCGAGCACTCTGTCAATTGTAGCGACTGAAACAGATTCAATATTCCCAAAGACGTTGTCATCCTCTATAACAGCACTTTGTATCTCTCTCAACCTTATGGCATTGTTTGCAATCACCATTGCACAAATGGCTTCCTCTTGTTGCGGAGTAAAAATACGCCCTCTTCCACCTCTGCAAGGTTGTCTTGCAATCCCGTGTGGTGCGGAGTAAAATTACAGTAAATGTGGCAAATCTTTACTGTAACACTACTGTACACTACAATACACTAAATGTGTGATGCAGTAAAGCTGTACGTCTAAATGTAAAATGTACAGTGACAAGTTATTGTCCCACTGCAAGCTTCATGTATGACATAATGACAGTAGTGCAGTACAGGTTGTTTTAGTGCTGAATTACTGTCCATTTATACACACCTGTTCTCCCGACGAAATGTTTGAATAATTGAATTTACAGTGGTTCTCCCAACATTTGGCTGCACCCTACGACCAGCCTCAGCCATTGTGAGGCCGTGATTGACAACATGATCCACAATTGTAGCCCTGACTTCATCAGGGATCCGCCTATGTACTTGGCCTCTTCTTCCTCTTCCCCTGTTTTGTCCCCTTCCCCTTCCTCCCCGCACCCTCACCCCTCTTCCACGAGGCTGACCTTCCATTTCTGTGTCACAGTATTGTAGAAATGGTACACACTGTGTCCTGCTTGGTTCATATATGCTTGTAAAGTGGGGGTTTATGGGATTCAGCTCTGACAGTGATTGTAGAGAAGTGGCTTATCATTGGTTGCAACTAATGCTTCACACACCCCTTCTCATCAGTGAAAGCTGAGATTCACCTGAGAGAAATTGTTCAATTTAGGAGACATTTTCAGGAAAAAAAAAGATTTAAAAAAAATTGTCAGATTGACAGATGTTGACAACTAGTTCAACATTTTTGTATGTAATGACTCAAGCAATGAAATGAGGACTATTAGTTTTATATGGAATGACTATTCAGCATTCACAAGTATAGTTAATTTTGACTGACATGACATAAGCAAATGATAATGTTATAAAACAGCAGAGAGTTGTATGAAAGCAATTGATGCCTGTCCAAAAGCATTTGCAATTTGTTGGAAGGAATGAGAAACTGCTACTATGATGTGCACAAATGACTAAATGTTGTGGAGGTTGAACTAATTGTTGTGCAAATGTAAATAGTGATGTGAGAAATGCACCAAAGCAACTAAGAAAAACTGTAACCACTGTACGTGGAATTATTCATGCCCTCGTTCTATGGTCATCTGGGAATGAACTGTATTCACTGCAGATCAATAACCATCACGTTAGAAAACATCAAGCGTTAATCTTCATTCAATGCTGGTGTCATGTTTTCATGGTCGTTCCTCCTTGCATGAAATCGTTTTGCTGTTAAAGCTGCACAGTTTTTAAATGCATTTTTTTGCCGCTTTGAGCATCACAAGCACAATCTAGTTCCATTAAATTGGAGAGAAGGCAGACATCTCTACGGCAATTGAAACCACTCTCATGTCTGTACAGTAAAAGGCTTAGCATAGAGATTGGAAATGGGGGTAAACTGCTAGCCTGGCTCTGTCCAAATGTGAAAAAACAAATTCAACTACCAGCACCTCTAAAGCCCAGTTCTGACCAAAGATTTGCAAAACTGTTTTAATACGTTGCAGGAAAAAGTTTTAGAACGTGAGAGACGTCTCCTGTATCAACAGCCAATGGAGAAGTCAGCTGGTCAAGTCAGCTATAAACTATAGAAATAAAATGATCCATAATACATTTCTGTATCCATAATCTGCTGCTCCAGGGAGGGAGCAGTGAATCAGAGAAATAAAACGTTTGCACCATTTCATCACTACTAGAAATGCAACTGTAGCAAGTTAGATCAGAAGTAGTCTTGCATTGCTAGACCTTCCTCTACAGCGCTGCGGAGGAAGGTCTGGCTAGTCCAGAAGAGAAAAACATGCTCTGGTTTATTGGCATTTGCAATCGTCTTGGGCGGTTCTAATCGCCGGACGGAGCCACGGTGCCTCTGCAAAATAGTCTCAGGAAGGACCTTGTTTTGGTGGAACGTGTGTACATTCAAAAGTAGTTTCAGTCGTGCAACAGAAAACTCAGATTGGACAGATAGTCTAGCTAGCTGTCTGGATTTACCCTGCAGAGATCTGAGGAGCAGTTAACCATAGTCCTCAGAAATCCACCAGAGTTTAAAATTACAAAAATAACACAAAGAAAGCGGAAAGTAATGGCCAACACATTCTCACACTCATCTCGTAAAATATGGACGCTTGGTCAGGTGGCTTTGTCGTCCTTATTGACGCTAAAAGTCTCCTTTAGTGCTATAAGTAAACGCACTTGGTCGGGACTATTGCTGTCTCTTTAGCGCCGTCCCTTTAGAGCTTTAAGTAAACGCGCTTGGTCGGGACTATTGCCGTCCCTTTTGACGCAGTTATGTTAAGGAAAAGGTTGTGGGTGGGCTTACGGTTCCGTGACACGTGGGAACTACGGGACGGTTGGGTTTAGGAAAGGGTCGTGGGTGGGCGTACGGTTCTGTGACACGCGGGAGGAAAGAAAAAATCGACTATAGCAAGCGTGACAAGCGGGACGTGAACCCCGCTCTCCTGGTGAAAGTCCTGTGTTTGACCCATCCACCCCCCCAACCAACCTCCTTACATACTACTCTCTAAATCCTCTCTAACTGCTGCTCTCCCCGGGGCGTTACACAAACACGCTGAAAGACGCCTTTTTCGTCGCGTCAGACACTGACAGCCACTGTCCAAACGTCCTTATTTTACGAGTTCGGAATGAGAACGGGTTGTAATGGCGGCACCGGAGCAATCCCGGAAGTGAAATTTCGTGAATATAGACTAGATCAGAAGTACAAATAGAGATAGATCGCTATAGAGGTGACACGCTGTCTCGTCTTGTCACATTGGTGTAAACCGGCAGGTTTTCAGAACATTGCAAGCTGTTGCAAGTTTCAAGTCGTCTTGTTGCAAATCTTTGGTCTGAATGGGCGTAAAGCTTACTGATTGACAAGTTATATCTCATTGTCAACTGCCAGCAAGTTACTCGGGATCACTACCGAGCATTGAACACATTTACAAAGACAGACTGGTGAGAAAGGCCAATAACATTGTATGTGAATACACACAGCCCCTGGCATCTCATTTTAAACTACTGCCATCTAAGCTACATTTCTGCCAACCCCTTCTGACCAAGAACAGATCCAAATTCTCTTTTGTACCACAAGCCATAAAAGCCTTAAATCAGTCAATAAGCTAGATGTCCAGCTGGCCTGGTCATACCTAAGGGTGTATGGTGTAGTGTAGTGTGTGATGTATGTTCTTCTTGTTATGTCTGTTGGTGAATGATGTAGGGACTATTTGTTTGTGTCATATGTCTGATGTCTTGTCATGAAGTGCCTTGCAACTGTGCTGCAAACCCAACTGCCCCACGGGGACAACAAAGTTATCTATCTATCTATCTATCTATCTATCTATCTATCTATCATTTTTGTACGTTTGATCTGTACAAAATCAGATGTGTAAAAATGACAAATTTATGGAGAGACAGTCGGTTTCAGTCGTGATTCAACACAGTCCTACTCCCAGCGCGTCAAAAAAACGTTTGGGGCGCCTGGGTAGCTCACTTGGTAGAGCCCGCGCCCGAGGTTCACGCCTCGATGCAGCGGCCGCAGGTTCAACTCCAGCCTGCGGCCCTTTGCTGCATGTCATTCCCCCTCTCTTTCTTCCCTTTCAAGTCTTCAGCTGTCCTATAAATAAAGGCCCAAAATGCCCCAAAAAAATCCCTAAAACGTTTGGGCCTTTGACGTATATTACTGATGAAAAAAGTCTCCTTCAGTGTTTCAGGCAGGGGGGCTTGCAACTAATCCAACACCCCTTTGGGCGTCATTTTTCAACGTGTGTGATGTGCGTCACTTTTTGACGCTCTGGGTTGGGACCGTTTTGGCATCATATTTCAACGTGCACGGTAAAACCACTTAGTTTGGATAAGGGATAGTTCGTGGATGGGGTTAAAACATTTACGTTTAACTTAAACGTGGGACATAAACGGGACAGTTAGGGCAAAGATCGACACGCGGGACATGAACGGGGCACAAACCTGTTGTTCCTGACATAGAAACATCATATATTTAGTAAGTTTAGTTTGTGAAACCTAACAATCGTCAAGCAACACATTCTCACACACAACTAAAGGGTGCTTTTTGGGTCAGGATCAGACGATGGGAGCCACTGACCGAGCGTCAGTATTTGATGGGTTTGGGTTTGAACTTGCTACACTTTGATTCTCACATTTAGATTACAAAATGTACCTTTAACACATATTGATGCTGCAGCAGATAAACTGCCATACACACACACACACACACACACACACACACTTCTGGAAGCCATTTTGTTTCAGGGCTACAGCTAACAATATGGCTGTCAGGATGACTGACAGCTCGCTGTGTGGTGGATAGACAGTGTGTGTGTGTGTGTGTGTGCGTGTGTGTGTGTGTGTGATATCCTCAGCAAATCAACAAGTGTGATTCTGTCAGATAGTGAAATGTCAAGACATACTGACAGGACACACTGATGTGTCGTGTGTGTGTGTGGGTGTGTGTGAATTTTAAATTAATTCTAAAATGAACTGGTAACCAAATGTGTGCTCTTTTGCTTGTGTGAAGGGAAAGGGGAATAGGAGAGAGAAAAAAAACAGGAACACAAAAAAGCCAAAACATAAGAATTTTCCATCTTAAATGTGAGCTGAAATGTACCTTATGTTGTATCTATTGACCTAAAGCTGAGCCAAATGGTACCAATGTTTATTTATAGTCCGAACAATCCGCTGAAAGGTATTTTACTCAGAGGAAACTGGCTTTCACCGTCTCTCCCAGATGCCTTGAATGCAGCATGAGCCACAGCTGGACGAGGTGCGAGGGGGGCATGATGGGAGATGGAGGCCCTTCTGCCTGCGGCCGTGTTAGAGCACAAGACTGTAGTCTGATTCCCACGGGCGCTCATTAGAGAGCCGCCACTCACAAAATCACAACTGCCGGCAGCCAATGAGACGCTGCCCCGCAACCCACACAGGTCCCGCCTACACACGACACCGCCGCCGACGCTAACGCGCTCGCTAACGGTGCTAAAACACACACACCTCCAGAGCTGTGAGCTGTTTCTGCTCAGAGTTCAGCCTCCAGGTGCTAATCTGGTTAGGAAATAAATAAAATCGAAATATTACCGACAGACAGTGTGGACATCTTCATCTCTAATGGAGGAGAGTCTTCCTCGGTGCAGGACAGGAAACAGACATAATGCGGCAGCTCCGCTCGTGTCTGCACACACAACTACATCTTAATGTTCTGTCTCCTACAAGCTGCTGCACCTCCATCACGGACGATTACTGCAGAGCAGAGAAGCTCAAGATCCATCAAAAGGTATACAAAACCCTTTCCTGCAGCTCCAAAGCTGCCTGATGTACACTATTCTACTGAACAGCTGCCACAAAATATTATTTTACATGAGTAATGCAGAACAGAAATAACTTCAAGTACAAGACATATTGCATGAATAAATGCCCCGAGCACAAACCAGACGTGCCGTACACAGACAGGAGTAGTCAGGTACAGCAGCCGGGATGTGCCAATTGCCACGCAGAGACTTTTTAAAAAGTCTTGTCGTCACAGGTTGCCAGGTTTAGTAACCTGTGTTAACCGTCCATATTTAGCACTGTTGTTCTAAATCAGTGGTTCCCAACCTTTTTTCCTTAGCGCCCCCCCCTACTTATGCCTACTTACCCTCCGAAACCGAAGTTGAAGTAACTCTCGAGATGGAGCCTTACTTTCTTTTTTGATACAGAGGAGTTATCAGCACTTTTACGTTTCTCCGCCATGTTTCATTCATAAAATAGTGATGCTGTGGCGGCAGGAAAAATGAGAATGATAGCAGCTAGCAGCTAGCAGCTACCTCTTGACCTCTTAACCTGGGACCCTTGCTGTCATCAGGTCAGCAGCTAGCAGCTAGCAGCTAGCAGCTGACCTGATGACAGCAGGGTCCCAGGTTAAGAGGTCCCGGAGGTTTGACCTACTAAGTAGCCTGACTACAAGTTTAAGCGAGAACAAAAATATAATATATAGTTTTTATACAGACTTTTGTATACATTATATATTCTAGTGTATTATCATAATTTGTTTAACGTGCAAATATATTTTTTTTACGTCAACCTCAAACCAGATGAAGACTTGCGCCCCCCCTGTGATCTTTGCCGCCCCCCTGAGGGGTCCCCGGACCCCAGGTTGGGAACCACTGGTCTAAATGACGCTTAACTGTCCTTAAAAATCACGATGTGTCCTTTTTAAATTGCTGTTCCTACTAGGGATGTGCGTGATTAGCCGACTAGTGGGTTAAACGTTGCTACCTTTGCTAGTCGGGAATTCTAGTTGTTTAAACCTATTTTTAAATTATTATTATTATATTTGTGACCATGCCGCCCTACCCTCCCTCGCTGCACCTTCCCTCTGGTCTTCGGCTCGGGATCAGCCTCCTGCCGCAGCAGCGGCGACTCTCCTGACTCACTTTTAACCCGTCGCGTTCTGCCACAACCTCCTCTTTCCGAAATAGCGGCTGGGTTCAGCATTCAGGTGTTCTTTCACTGGATTGGCCAGCAGCACACGGAAACTAGCTTACTGACCTGGACACAATCAAAACACACCTCTTCAGATTAGCTTTCCACATACAATAGTCTTACATTTCTCACCTGATAGTTACTGATTTTATTGTTTTTAATTGCTTTTAATATGCTTGTTTTATGTGTTGGTGTGTTTTATGCGTATCTGTTTTTAATGTGCTATATGTGCTGGTTTTACTGTAAAGTATCTTTGAGTACCATGTAAAGCGCTATATAAATAAAATGTATGATTACTAGCTAGCTACCCGGCTAGGACGTATGCTACAGACTAAAGCTAGAAACCTAGCGTGCTATGAATCAAGGAAGCGGGCTAACACCAGCTAGCCTGATGAATCAAACTTGCACGATAAGATACTAACAGTACAGGCAATGCCAAACCATGACTCTTCCTAGACGACAGTCCCCGCTGGCGTTTCATTAAATATTAAAACACAAGCCGGGTTCGTGAGGCGCCTGGAGGGGACATCTTGATTTCTGCGACATTTAAAATAGCCTACGAAGCCACAGGCTGGTCATTATTTTTTCTGAAATTTATTCATTTTTGCCTCCGTTTCTGTTGCATGGAGCAACGTTGTGACTGTTTGTGTCTGTTTGCACCATTGCAGTGACTTTATGTGCAATCACGTTACCTCTAAATTTAGCCTTTACTCTGTTTTCTGCTACAGAACCAGGCTGCCTGTTTTCAGTCTTTATGCTAGCTTTCCTGAATCACTGTCTCCAAAATGATGATGAACTCTCCCTATAAAAGGATTTTCCAGCTCTGTCTGATGAGGGGCGGGGCTGCAGACTTATTTTGGGATGAGAAATGATGCTGATATCCTGCCTGAGGGGTGAAATTGATGGTGTGATGAGGGGAGAGGAGAGCGAATTTGAGGGAAATAGAGAGCGGGAGGAGGGAGGAGAGGTCAGAACTCCTTTCATCTCTTCATCCTGACTTCAAAGGCGACATCGATGTGGCTTTGATTCCATCAGCACCTCCTGTCTGAGGGAGAAGAAACAGGTGGAGAAGGAGGGGGTCGTATCCACCGCATATTGACTCTTAATGCCTTTCTATAATGTCAATTTTATACATAAATGACTTAGCGATGACATGTAGAAATTGCTTCCTTATATCATTTGCAGATGATGCTAATCTTACGTCGTCAAACGTCGACTTTATATCTCTAATAGAGTGTCTAAATGAGGAAATGTCAGCTGTTTTCAAATGGTTTCAGCGGAATGAACTTACTCTCAATGTAAAAGAAAATGTAAGTTCATGATCCTTTGCCACAAAAACAAATCCTATTTCAAGGATGAAGCTAAAATATTCGGGAATGGAACGGAAATTCTCCAAGTACGGCATACTAAAATCTCAGGAATTATTATAGATGAATGAAAGGTTAAATTGAATAAAAACATGTTGAACATGTACGTAAGAGGTGTATAAAGATGCTTGGTATATTAAGAAAGGTTTGTTTTTTTATACATTCTTATTTAACAGGTTTTTATAGCGTAATTTCCCTTTTATCAACTACTGTAATTGTCAGGATGGTGCAGATTTGGACCCAAATTGCTGAAAAGGCGATGAGGAGGCAGCAGTGGGTATGATGATAACAAAAGGTGATAATCCAAGAAACAGGAACACAAAAACCCAGTTTACGTAACGGAACGGTGTCCACACTTCTTAGCTAACGTTCTAGCAAAAATATCTGTTCAAATACGAATATAAATCATCTTGAAATAAATGAATAAATGAAATTTAAGGCTGTCAAACTAAAGTGTAACTTATTACCTTTCGAACGGTAGGCTATACCATTTTAAGTATTTACTTTAGCTGTATTTTAACAAAAGTTGGCAACAGGAAGCTAAAACGTTCAGTACACTAGTCGTTCCCAACCTGGCGTGTGCAAATGTGACGTCATGGGAGCGCCATAACTCCGGATTTCCACTGGATGCGGAACGTCTGCAGACCGGCTCCGCTGCGGAACGGCTGCGTGCTCCGCCGTCCGTCAATCCCCACCAGGTCAGGATTTGTTGCGGCACGGCTGCGGCCATGACTGACAGCTGTAGTCACGAGGACCCACGAGATCTCACGAATTCACGTAGAATAGAACCACAAAACCAACAACAGTTAGTTTCCATCCAGAGGAGTAGAGGGGAAACTACTCTGAGCTGTGTTTTCAAGGTGTAGTGCAGGGAAATATGATCCACCGTGAGCACGCTGGATTTTACTTTGAAAATTAACCGGATATGTATTTTGTTTCTGTGCTCGACTTCCTGTCCCCACTATCTGCCGTGTGCTGAATTGCTGCGGAGCTCTCCGGCGTCCAGCAACAATAGAAGCTCTGCGTATCTGCTCCGGAGGGCTGGGACCGCCGGAGCTGGGACGGAGTCGGGACGCAGACGTTCTGCAGTCAGTGGAAATACACACATTGACTTTAATGGAAACCTAATGACTCCGTCGACGTTCCGGAGACGTTCCGCAGCCGTTACGCATCCAGTGGAAATTGCCGGTAAGTATTTATACTCGCGCGTGGTGGTCGTGACACAAGTTGCAGTCTTTTCTTGAACAGAGGTGGCGCTAATAAGGAAAGGCTACCGACTTTGCTATTTCTACGGACTAGAAGAAGAAAAAGGTAAACAACGGCAGAACTGGCAGCAGTACTGGCAGTATGACCTACTTCGTCGGATCAAGCCTTTCATTCACCATAAAAGAACTCATCTTAACCCAGTAAGTTTACAAGAGAGACTTGCAGTCACTCTGAGAGTCCTGGCACCCGGTTGCCCAGGAGCTCGTTCAGGCTTCCCGTTTCCGCTTTGTCGCATGCCGCTAAAAAAAATAGAGTGATGCGCGCCCTTTGGTCGGGCACTCAAAATCCTGGCGCGCCAGCGACATCTACGTCATGTTGACATCACACTCACGCACGAGCTCGGCTGCAGCTACTGTAAAACGGCTTTAACATTGCTGAATTAGCCGTGTACTTCCCCTTGGCCATACTCTGACACCCCCGTCTCCCCGCTGTAAAAACTCAATGGGTGCTGCTGGTTTTTTTGGGGCATTAAACATTTTAACAAGTCGCCCAAATTAACATCAGTGATGTCAACACATCCAGGACAGTACTTCTGTTCTTCACAATAAAAGACGTGCTTAAACAACTCCAAATGATGCAGTAAAAGCTCCTTAAAGTCCACTTTCAAAGTTAAGTTATCCCGCCACCTGAGTGTCGCCCGAGCATTCTTACAGCTTTCCCTCATGTAAATGTCCACGTACATATTAGCTGTGACCCCGAATAGTCGAATCTTCGATGCTTGGATCGAAGGAGCCTGCTCAACTGCTAATCTCGCGGTTGAATCTTCGCAAAGGTGTTATGAAACAAGGATCATGCCATTTTGGTTATATAGGGGTGCTCAATGTCTTATATATAACTACCTGTTTTCTCCCAATAAGTTAATATACAGCCTAGTATGTGCTGTAAATAAAGAAAAGAAAACAGCATCAGACCGTATATGGCCACTAACTGGCTTCACATATACGCTTGCGTATCACGCAAGCAATAGTTTCAGCGTCTCCTCTATTACTTCTATCTTGCGCGATACGCAAGCGTATGTGTCAAGCCAGGCAGGTAATCATATAAAAGAAGACCACAGTGCAGCTGGATACTTTACAAAAATAAACACATTTCAAAATAATGGTTTATGGTGATTTTGGCCGTCTTGACTTCTCACAGCGAGACACGCGATCAGGCACACGGAGAGAGAGACCGACTGCGGACAGAGAGAGTGACACACACACACACACACACACACACATATAGGCTACAATTAGGCCTACCACAGTTTTCCCCACTCTTCCTGTCTCTTTCTATCAGAGATAGAGAGAGAAAGAGAGCGAGCCGAGACCGGCGCGTAGAAATACGCGTCCGGTATGAATGGCCAGGCGTCCGGTATGAATGGCCAGGCGTCCGGTATGAATGGCCAGGCGTCCGGTATGAATGGCCAGGCGTCCGGTATGAATGGCCAGGCGTCCGGTATGAATCGGTATGAATGGCCAGGCGTCCGGTATGAATGGCCAGGCGTCCGGTATGAATCGGTATGAATGGCCAGGCGTCCGGTATGAATGGCCAGGCGCGTATTCAGGCACATATCCACGCTATGCGACGCTTAGCGTGCAGTGTGTTCCAGCTGTTATACTTCGTCCCCTTACATCCTGCTTTGCTCCCATCATAACTACAACGGCCACTAGAGGGCGCCGCCACTATAAACGTCAATATGAGAAGTAATTGCTGTTTGAACAATCAGCGTTTTTTGGGGGACGACAGTCTCATTTATCCAGCCTTGTTCACAAATTGCTTGTATTGCAAAAGAAACAGTTTTATAGAGTTGTTATAATTCTTCCTTTATAATTAATCATTCCTATTATATATATATATATATATATATATATATATACGCACCGTTTCTTTCAAACATCTTGCTGTTTGTGCTAATGAAAAATAAGCTTTTATCATCTTCAGATTGATGTGGTTAAAGGAAGGTTTTACGCTGCTCTCGGCTTTCACTTCATTTCATAAAGATAATTAGCAAGAAACATCCCACTGTCTGAAATGTAAAACAAAGACTCTGAGTCCTTGGAAGAGTGAAAAATGTAATATTTTCTTTTGAAGTAGATAATTCAGAGACAGACTTAATTTCTGAAGACTCAAACTTTATGTATATATTAAGTAGAACACTAGTCATGTTTCCATCAATGTATTTTAATGCACATTTTGAAGTATCGCATTAGAAAACGTTGATGGAAACAGCAAAATTTGAGAGAAAAACGTCCTTTTTCCCTTTTTCAAAAAAGAGTTAATGCGCAAAATGGGAGATGGAAACAGCTTTGCCAAATAAGTTGTGACGTAGCGAACATGTAACTCACATGACTATAGTCCCGATCGATGGTCACATCCAGTGCGCCGTACACTTGTGGCACAAGGTGCGTAGTGGAGTTGCGGTGCGCTGTAGCCTGGGCTCAGACATGTCGGGTAAATTGACAAACTGGTTCACCAGCTTGAATCGTACGGCCCTGCACACAGCGTATACACAGTGGTGGACGGTTGTCTCGCTGACACCAAATGTCTCTACCACAACCCTGGATTCTGCACAGGTGGCCAACTTGTACAATGCTACCTCTCTCCATTTAGCCAAAGAACTTAGCTTCTAAACTCTTTGATTTACTAAGCTGGTTTGTAATCTACAACCATGCGTAACGTCAACTTGTGACGAAACTACGGTTTGCGTAGTCTAGTTTATTCGCTCTAAACCAGTTGATGGAAACACTTCTAATTCACATTTTCATTTCTTTTCTGTTTGCAACATTTTAAAAGTTCGCTTAAAATTTGTTTGACAATTGGATGGAAACATGACAAGTGTAACATTATGACATATGTAACTTTAAAGGTCCTATGACATGCTGCTTTTTGGATGCTTTTATATAGACCTTAGTGGTCCCCTAATACTGTATCTGAAGTCTCTTTATATAGGCCTTAGTGGTCCCCTAATACTGTATCTGAAGTCTCTTTTATATAGACCTTAGTGGTCCCCTAATACTGTATCTGAAGTCTCTTTTATATAGACCTTAGTGGTCCCCTAATACTGTATCTGAAGTCTCTTTTATATAGACCTTAGTGGTCCCCTAATACTGTATCTGAAGTCTCTTTTATATAGACCTTAGTGGTCCCCTAATACTGTATCTGGACTTGACCAACTGCCACTTTGCTCGTTAGAAAGCCGTGATGTCTCTCTCTCTCTCTCATGGGTGGGCCAAATTCTCTGGGTGGTCAAAGAAGAGAAAGGGGAGGTAACCTTTCCCCTTATGACGTCATAAAGGGAAGATTCCAGATCGGCCCATCTGAGCTACATTTTCTCAAAGGCAGAGCAGGATACCCAGGGCTCGGTTTACACCTATCACCATTTCTAGCCACTGGGGGACCATAGGCAGGCTGGGGGAACTCACATTAATGTTAAAAAAAACTCATAAAAGGGACATTTTCATGCCATGGGACCTTTAAAGTCATCTGTCATACAGCAGGTAGATCATACAAACACTTAATTACTTAGTTATTATTAGTATTGCTACTTTTACTTAAGTAACTGATCTGAGTACTTGTTCCACTGCTGTTTATATTAAATAATATGTTCCTCTAGTGAAGTTATTCAAAACAGATGTCTGCACACACCCAGATGGATGGATGAATGGATGAATGAACAGGACTTACTGTAAAAAGTGTTTACTGCAGTTACAACCCCAAACAATCCAGTGATGTCTATTACTTTTATAATCTAACAAAACTACATGACAGAATTCACCGATAAACAGAAAACATAAGTCGAGACAAAAACAAATTCACAAAAACAACTTGAAAAAACCCCACCAGTACCAGACGCTAACGGAAGCTAATGCGTTAATGTAAAATATGTAGGTTAACAACCGCATTAATGTAAGTATGGTAATATGACGAGTAATCCAAACACAAGTATTTATGGATTTGGTGCCTCCGTTACAGACAGATGTTGAACCCAACCCCCACCCCAACCCCAACCCCACCCCCGCACTAACATGTTCATGTATTTAATCCGTGTTTCAGGGTCCTGGCTGAACTCTCCGACACTTTATTTCCATCCGGATCTATAGGAGAACTCGGCTGACGCTCAGAACTTCTTTATTCAAATTTAACTGTGCGACCTGTAAAACAAGAAGTTGTCCTTTAGAAAAAGTATTGAAGTATTCAATTCGTTACCCGGCCCTACCCACGACATTATAAACTAAACTGAACTAAACATTGCTGCGACCTACATGCATATTTCTTACATATATACACACACACACACACACACACACACACATATATATATACAGGCTTCCCCTGTGTGGTGTTCAACATAAGAACTCTGTGAGTTGTGGGTACTTCCCGCGGGGAACAGTGTGCAGTGCTGCAGGAGTTTAGAAAAGTGAAGGCATGAAGGGCTAATAAAAGTTTGAGCGAGCCCTGCAGCAGTCCTGAACTATCTCACACTGATCTCACAGTGTGTGAAGGTGGACATTGGGACCATACCTGCTGGAACACACACTCGACACACTTTGGAAAAGTTGTTGAAAATGTGTGCAAATGTACCCACTGACCTCCCAAGTATCAGAATCAGAATCAGATTTATTAAGTATACTTACATACACAAGGAATTTGACTTCGGTACATTCAACAAATAGACATGTAGTAGTAAACATAGACAAATAGTAATATAGACACATACTGTACAATAGAGACAACAATATACATATAGGCACATATCAACATAATATACAAAAATAATAATATACAAATAAGACATAATATCAAGACAAGTACAAGTCATAGTAAAAAAAAGTAAAAATTAATGTTATGTTTTAAAACTGTCTACGATTGACCTAATGATGATATTATAGCGTTTATCAGAGGATCACGCAAGAACCGCAGGATCACATTTTACACGAGTAAGTAAATGCGTTTGTGTCCTGACTATCGGCGGACCGAACCAAAGTATTAACCGTCACACTACCAACTTTGCATTCACACAGCCTTCTTTAAGTTGTGAGTCAATATGAATGATTAAAAGTCATAAATCCATCGTAATCTTTCATTTATTTTACCTTGAACGGCAGCTGGGTTCTCGCGATAAATCCATCTTGTCAGGCTTCAAGTAATTGCGTTTGTGTTTGAACAGCAGCGGGCCGAACCAATCGGCGTCCGGTGAGGAGCTACCGGCAGCTACGGGCGTGGTTTAGGTGTGTGTGACGACCGCATCTGTTCGTTTTAAAACAACAATGGCGGACGTGATAGACAGATGGTTCATCCAATCACCTGCCAGGTATTTTTTGAAATTGCCTGCCCTCTTTTAAAGTTTCCAATGACGGTTTCTCAGATGATTCTTGGCGCCTCAGGTTACAGCGAAAACACACCGGACGCAGAAGTGCCGTGAAGCGCAGTGAAGCAGAGCTTTTTTTATGTAGTTCGGCGCCCATGTCTTCCAATCTGTCCGTTACATACCAGCTCTAATCAGGCTGCAATCGTTTCAGCGTCTCCTCTATTTCTTCGGCGAGCTGCGAGCGAATGTGTCAAGTCAGGCAGGTAATCACATACAGGAAGGCCACAGTGCAGCCGGACACTTTACAAAATAAAACAAATTTCAAAAGAAAACGCTCAGGGTTATGGGGATTTTGGCTGTCTTGACTTCTCAGCGAGACAGGCGATCAGGCGATAAGGCACACGGAGAGAGAGACCGAGGGACGGACAGAGTGACACACACACACACACAGGGAGAGAGAGAGCGAGAGAGACGTTCTGTAGAGTAGAAAGAAGGATCGCTTTGTGACCGGCGCGCAGAAATGCACGGCTGGTATGAACAGCCAGGCGCACGATCAGGCACGAATCTGCGCTTTGTGGCGCTTCGCCTAGGGTTGTGTACCGAAACCCGGTTCCGGTTCCTACGCAACCGGTAGGAATCATACCGGATTAGAACGCAAATTTCAGTTCCTCATTTCGGTTCCACTTAATGTGTCGACTGAAATATTTTCACTCTGCCGCTCCAAAACGGACGTAAAAATATCACACTTTCTCTGTAGTCTACTGTTAGCTAGCTACCGTAAATGTAGGCTACTTTTAAAATGCCATATTTTCCCTCTGGGCTCACCAAAACGGACGTAAAAGCATATCACGGCTACCACATCTATAAAAGAGCCTTTCTTTGATGTCATTTTTCAGTTTTTCAAGAATAGGTTTAGGAATCGGAATCGTTTTAAAAGTACCGGTTCGGCATCGGAATTGTAAAAATCCAAACAGTACCCAACCCTAGCTTCGCTTTGTTTCCAGCATTGAGGGCGCAAGAGCGTTCAAACGTAAGGAGCACAGCAAATAATCATCTTCCTATAGTGCAATTGGTTTTGTCTGAGCGACACTTTTGAGGCGAATGTTTCCATCATGGAATAAACAAAAAGCTCGCTGCTGGCCTACAATATCCACTTAGTGTGCAAGCTTTTTATTTGTTTATTTCAGGATGTGCTCACTTTTGGCTCAGCAGCTGCCCTCTCTGGTTTGGATGAGCGTTCATACTCCTACTCAAATATTTCCATCAGCACATTTGTGCACGGCTGTTGCATAATTATGAAATGTTGTTTCAATCTTTCTGTCTTACTGTGTGTCAGAAAAAGCATATTTACTGTGTACTCTTTAATACTCATAGTGGAATACTTTGAATACACTTTAATACCTCAACAGAAAACAGAAAAAAGGGTTGTGCTCTCAGCGCTTTCAAACTGACTCCACTTTAGTCCGATGTATAGCTCCATTATTGATTATATTTAAAGAGGCCCTGTGTGCTTGAGCAGATTTGTTGTGTGCATTTCTTTCCTCGTTTTTTATTTATCCATTTTTTTAAGGCTTTTATTTTTATAAGACAGCTGAAGGCACGAAAGGGGAGAGAAAGGGGGGGAATTACATGCAGCAAAGGGCCACAGGTCGGAGTCGAACCCGCGGCTGCTGCGTCTAGGGGTGAACCTCTATACATGGGCCAGCGCTCTACCAGGTGAGCTACTCAGGCAGAATCTTTCCTCGTTTTTAAGTATTTTAAATCCAGAATTCTTTTAGTTTTGTTAGATTGTCACTGTTATAAAGTATTCAGCCATATGTGTAGTGTAGTGCAGTCGTTCCCAAACTGTGGTCTGCGGACCACTAGTGGTCCATTAGTGTACTGCAGGTGGTCCGTGGAAAAGCAAAATAAAATATAAAATAATAGTTTTGTAACCTTTATATTAATAATATGTATATTGTATGGTAAATAAATACATTGAATATGTGGCAGTAAACCTTGTTTTAACGAGCCTGTTGTACTGATGCGATGAGCAGTTATAGTTTTAGTGCTAGTAGGCCTATTAAGAGGTGCAGATTAATTCAGGTAAGACTGTGTGTTGACATATTTTATTATGTGTATTATGAAGGTGGTCCGCAAAAATTCTTGATTACAAATAGTGGTCCACACACACAAAAAGTTTGAAAACCCCTGGTGTAGTGGAAACAAGTATCGAGAAAAGATTTTTTGAATGATAAATGGATTGTTTATGTCCATGTTTAGTTTGCAGTTCTTTTCTGACTTTGCTGAAGCGTTGCTGTACATCATGGTGTGTAGCCACTGCTCGCTGGTCGGTGTAAAAGATGTGAAATCATTGGCAGGAAAGTGTTACCTTTTAATAAAAATAAAAAAACACGAGAACATGATTTGCATAATCTTCCCGGTTCCTCAGATGCAGTGGAACACAGACAGCAAAACAAAAGGGATATTATTTCCTAGTTGTTTTTAAGTTTCTCTTTAGTTCCCGAAACTTTCTTGAAAAAGTTCTGCAAGACTTTGCGTGACCCATCTCGCCAGAGTAACCTGCGCATCGCTAGGCACCTTAAGGTGGAAGTCCAAAGTGTTAAAAGGTGTCAACTGTTCTGTATCGTGGTATTTTCTCTGCTGCTCTTAGTTCTGGTTTTATAGGTTTTTTCCTCCCCAATTCTCTCCAACCTTTTAGAAAGAGAGCGAGTTCCAGTAGAACATAATGTTAAGGAAATGGTGGAAATCAAACAGGACGAAGACTGAGGGTGAGGGGGCGGGACCTTTCAGGTTAGCGTTGTGAACTTTTAGCCTCGGGGCGCGCTGAGCTTGTTGTCTGTTGTCTGTAATGACAGCTGCAGCGCCGAGGTGAGCCACTCCGTTTCTGCGGGTCGGCAGAAAATCTCCTCACATTTACAGTGTTTGACCCCTGACCTCATGGTTGCTCTGAGCTGCAGCGCCTCGGATCATCAGATGAAGATCTCGGTCCGAGTCTCATTACTGTGGCGACCCCGAGGCCGCGACTGAGGAGGCGGGGCCTAAGGGAACGCACAGCTCAGCTCGGCCCGGCCCGGCTTGGCTCGGCCGCTGCATGTTCCTCCATCTCGCCTCTGAATGGATAAATAATTAGCTCAGCTTCCTCCTCGCCGTTTACTCCCACACGGGGTTAAAGCTGCCGCTTCTGACCTCGCTCGGCAGGAGAAAAAGAAAAACAGGACGGCAGCCGGCGATGCATTCAAGAAAGACTGAAATATCATCCCTCCTCCCTCACAGCTGACCCTGGTGGAAACGGACATGCTGCGATTCACAGAAAACACAGGCGAGAGGGCACACAGGACTCGAGCAGAGGAAGAATTTGGAGCGTTTCAGACGGACGTGGGTGGAAAAGCACCGCTTCGCCAAAACACCAGAATGCTTTTCCTTCAGAGATCTGATTGGCCGCCCGTCTCTCCCGCTGTCACTGAACTGACTTTTCATAAAGTCTTTCATAATGCCTGCATGGTACTTCAGGTCATTCAGGGGTTAAACTACAGATTGTGTGGGCTCGTCTTAATGACACAAGGGGAAAAACATCTAATCATCACTGGCGGTGAAGTGCTCGAGCCTGAGTGTGTGCAGGGGACCGCAGATCTGGAACGAGCTTGATGAAAGCATGAAATTGTTGCATTCTGTCTCCATCTTCAAGGAAAAACTGCTTATACCATATGATTGTTGATTATTCATTAAGTGGTATACTTGGTACTAGGATTGTCTGTATTTTGTGGTATGTAGAAGTATTTCTATAAACTAGATGTGTTATTCTCAGTATAAAAGTTTATAATATATGTGAGTTGTGTGTAGTCATGAGACGTTCACTCGTACACACAAATGGTTAGCTTAAGCTTTGATTACATTATAGTTCAGGAATGTGAAGTGTATGTTATAAACTGTTTTATAATACCAGACGGAGAGGTGGAACGGCAGAGGGGTGGCTCTTGGGTCAGTGTGTGTGTGTGTGTGTGTGTGTGTGTGTGTGAACTAGAGGGTGACAATTTTTCAGTAATGGAGTCAATTTCACTGTTGGTAACGTGATAGGGACGGAATAGAGCATAGCAATCAACGGGAGCGGGACGGAGAAATGTGTGTTTTGAGTGTGAGAAGATCTCCGTTAGGAATTACGTAATGAAATTGTCTAGGCCTGCAGATAATGCATGTATAGTGTAGCCTAAATTTCCGAGGCAACCTCAGTGATTTGACCGCGATTAACCACACGCACACACACGATATCAACTAGCTAGTTATCCCCCAGACAGCGACGGACAACGTCTCTTTTTCTGTCTCTCTTTTCCGCCGGGCTGCTCGCGGTGTTAAGCGCATGTCCGCAACAGAGTCTGATAACTTTAGACAACATAGGGAACGAAACGGGAGCGGGACGGGATTCGGGAGTCTTTCTCTCGGGATTTTGCAGGACAGGATTTTTTTGGGGGGGCAGTCACGTGCTCGGGATCTGACGGGAGTATTTTTGTGGGCTCGGGATGGGATGGGAGTGACAATTGATTTCCGTGTCACCCTCTAGTGTGAACTGAAGAAATCTGCCCGGAGACAAAGATAAAAAGATTAGGGATATGGTCAGGCGGGGTTCACAATTGGACAGAGACTGAGTGGACCTGAACCCCCGTAAACTTTTTATCAGCGGTCAGGGAAACTTAGGATCTTTTTTGTGAACCCACACGTGTGTGTAACTTTAGTAAACTTCCTTAACTGACCTCTTCGTCTCAGATTGATCCTTGAGTTCTGGTAAACTTAAGTCCAATTAAAGAAGGCGCAGGAATTAATGAATTTGAGTCAGATAATTTTAGACATAATTCCACTACAGGTATTTGTCAGTGTCGTGTCTATTGTGAATTGAGTTTTTAGTGTCTGTATATTCTCTGTTGTATGTTTAATGTTATTGGGAACCCTTCCAAAAATTATTTAGGGCTGAAATTGTGTTTAAATGAAACGATGATATGTGAACAAACAAAAAAAAAAACTTCACAAACAGTCGATGTGATGTCAAACAGATACTCGACATCTTCACGTCCGCCAGCGCTCCCTCTCCACACTTCACAGTAACCTCGCACAATGCACGGAGTGACCGCAGGCAGAGGAGCGGCTCACGGCGAGAATTGAACCGTCGACATTTGCTCTGCTCGTCCAGAGAACACAAAACTAACACTGCTGAAAATATGCCCGAAATATTCCGGCTGCAGTTGCTGCAGACACACCATCAGTCTCACACACACACCACAAAATGGACCCACAAATGAACGACTCAGGTGAGTAAAGTTCAGTGGTCCAAAAAATCCAAGGGAACCAGGAAGTCAGGAATACAGGACACAGGGAAAAACGCTCGAAGGCTGCACACTAGGAAAACAGACGATCTTATAGGAGTAAAGGAAAGACTGAACTTAAATACACAAGACAGGGGAGACAATGAGACACAGGAGCAACACATAGGGGCGGGGACAGGTAATCACACAGGCGGGAAGGAGAACAAAGACCAGGAAGACAACGGACCTGAAATGAGACGAGAAAATAAAACAAGAAATGGAAAACTAAGCAGAAACATGAAACAAACTAAAAACAAAAAAGACACAGGGACTAGACATGACACATAGACTCTTACCCCGTTTACACGTACATGGTTATTTTGAAAAACAGAGACAAATGTCCCTTCGTTTGTGCCCTTCGTTTACACGCAAACGGAGAATTCGCCTTTGAAAACTGTGAGTCTTTCTAAAAAACTCCGGCCAGAGTGGAGATTTTTGGAAAACTTCGTTTGCATGTAAACTGACAACCCGGTCTCACGGCAGTTCGTGTAAATGTCACGTTATTTTTAATCTATTGATACGAGTTCACGGGGACGATTTTCTTGTTTTTTACGTGGTGGCCAGCACGAAATACCTTACGGGGAAAGGACGCCTCACACGCCGGGAGACGGCCGAAAAGGACGCCCCATATGCCGGGAGGCGGCTGCGAGGTGGCCGCTGGGGACGCGACTACGGGGAAAGGACGCCTCACACGCCGGGAGATGGCTGCGGGAGACGCTCGACAATAACAGGAAGGCGGAGGTTGGGTTTAGGAAAACACTACAGGGAAAGGACGCCTCTCACACGCCGGGAGACGGCCGCTGGGGACACGCGACAATAACGGGACGGTTGTGATTAGGAAGACTACGGGAAACAAAACGCCACACGCGGGACGCGATCCCCGCTCGCCCAGGTGAAAGTCCTGTGTTGTTTGACCCATCCACCCCCCCGAACATCCTCCCTGTCGGTACACGATCCGTTCTGCCTGCACGATCCGTTCTGCACATGCACAAAATGTTCGCGCATGCGCGGTTGTACGAGGATTTACGACACTGCACGATCTGTTCCACGCTTCCGGTCGACAGCCAAGCTAACGTTAGTTTAGCTAACAGCTAATTCGGCTAACCGCTAGCTGATTGTAGCGGTCTGCCGTCAGCCTCCACAGGCAAGCTAACGTTAGTTTAGCTAACGGCTCATTCGGCTAACCGCTAGCTGATTGTAGCGGTCTGCCGTTAGCCTCCACAGGCAAGCTAACGTTAGTTTAGCTAACGGCTCATTCGGCTAACCGCTAGCTGATTGTAGCGGTCTGCCGTTAGCCTCCACAGGCAAGCTAATGTTAGTTTAGCTAACGGCTAATTCGGCTAACTGCTAGCTGAGACAGCATGTAATAACTTTAAAAGACCCTCAAAATAAAACTTGAAAATAAACGTTGACATATATAACAAACACCTAACATATATAACAGCTGTTACGTCAGTTCTACTTTTGCTCATTTAAAATACAATCACTCAATACTTGTCTTTATTGTTATTACTGTGAAGTCTTAATTTAGCTGTAGCCTGCTTTTCCCATTACGTTTGAGTTAACGTTATTTTAGACTGAATCTAGCTGTTAGCTAGCGGTTAGAATGTTTTAGCTGTTAGCTAAACTAACGTTAGCTTCCCGGTGGAGGCTAGCCATAGGCTAGCGTGGAACAGATCGTGCAGGTCGTATCCTCAGTAAAACAGTATTATCTTGCGCATGTGCAGAACGGATCGTGCAGGCAGAACGGATCGTGTACCGACACTCCCTATGCGGATTTTACGCGGAAGAGAAGAGAGGAAGTAATTTGTTGCTGCTGTTGCTATTTTCGGGATTCTGATTGGCTGACGTGGGCTTGAGGCGTGGGCTTCTCGTTACACTGCCACCTACAGGTTTGGCGTGCTCTTGGCGGCATTGACGGCATATATACACGGGTACGTGTAAACAAACACTTTTCTGAAAACTGACAGCTGTGCACGATGTTATTTTTGAAAACGGAGAGGTTGAAATGTCCGTTTATGAAAATAGCCGGCCACGTGTAAACGTAGTATACGACTTGCACAAACCTCAGTCAGATAAAGAATCAACCAAAAAGTTATCACCCAAACCGTTTGTGGTAAAACATCAGTCACAGTTTACAGACCCGCCTTCTGTTTCCTGCTTTACCATACAATTAAGGTATATTACCAACATTTCAGATATACTTTTAGTTTCACCTTCAAATAAAGTCTGGATGTTTTTAGCCATGTCAGATCTCAGCTTTTACAACTTTAAACAACTAAAATAAAATCCAAGTTGTAACAAACCGGAATTATCCTTGAACATATGGTTATTATATCACTATCCCTCCCTGCTGTTCCCCCGGTAGCTGTGCGTTGGCTCCGGTGTTGATTTTTACAGCTGGTTGCCTGTACGGTTGCCAATCTTAAATTTAAGCTTCTTGTAGAATGTGAGAGCGCCAGTTAAACCCCTCAGACTGTAAAATGAAAATGTAACGGGCCGCTCTGTGCTCCAACCTCTGTAACTTTTATTATCTTCTATTGTGACTATTATTGCCACTGTTCATCACACCCCCAACCGGCACCGTCAGACACCGCCTACCAAGAGCCTGGGTCTGCCAAGGTTTCTCCCTAAAAGGAAGTTTTTCCTCACCACTGTCGCACTAAATGCTTGCTCTTGGGGGAATTACTGGAATTGTTGGGTCTTTGTAAATTATAGAGTGTGGTCTAGACCTACTCTATCTGTAAAGTGTCCTAAGATAACTCTTGTTATGATTTGATACTATAAATAAAATTGAATTGAATTGTAACCTGCACCACATTTTAAATTTGAAATATTGCAGCTGCAGTTGCTGCAGACACTTGTTACCATCAGGGCTGCAACTAAAGATTATTTTCATTGTCGAATTATCTGGAGATTATTTTCTGGACGAATGGATTAGTTGTTTGGTCTCTTAAATGTCAGAAAATGGTGAAAAATGTGGATCAGTGTTTCCCAAAAGCCCAAGATGACGTCCTCAAATGTCTTGTTTTGTCCACAACTCAAAGATATTCAGTTCACTGTCACAGAGGAGAGAAGAAACTAGAAGATATTCACATTTAACATGCTGACATCACACAAGTTTGACTTTTTTAGAATAAAAATTACACAAACCGATTAATTGATTATCAAAATAGTTGGCAATTAATTTATTGTTGACAACTAAACGATTAATCTTTGCAGCTCTACTTGTTTAGCTTCCTCGTAAGGTATCAAAGAAGGAGTCAGCGTTCTAGTAGAGAAACCGTTCGGAAGGAAAGGATGAAGGAAGCATCCAAGTTAGGAAGAAGACAAAATTAGTTTGAGATGAGCTCAACTAAACTATGAACTAAAGTTCTTAATAAAGGAAGGAGCAGAAGGATAGGGAGAGAGGGGGAGGAAGGGGCCGAGGATGAGGGAGAGAGGAGAGGGAGAGAGGGGGAGGAAGGAGCCGAGGATGAGGGAGCGAGCGGACGGTGGACGGAGCCTTGGCTCGGAGCTCCCCCGTCCTGGGAGGCTCAGACACGCTGGTGTCTGCTCATAGATGGCCTATACAGTATATACTCAGTCAGTATATATGTTTCCAGGTTCCAGGCTACATCCCGATCCCGCAGTGTTTTTTTTAGCCGCCCGCTCCCGCCCGCAGCAAAGTTAAAACCGCCCGCTCCCGCGAGATTTGCGTTGGGTCCCGCGGGACCCAATCCCAATGCAGCCCTCTACTACGCACTACAGCTTCAATTCAACTCCGTAATGTTGGCACAGAAATGGCCGACTGATATTTTAAGTGATGCGCCAGGTGCTCTCACATGGCTCTGGGTGTGCTGTCATGCTGATTTGAGCACGTTCTAAATGTCTAGCTGACCAATCAGATTGCCATATCGGATCTACTTGTTGTATAACACTGACTTTATAAACTGTTCACCAGGTACGTGGTTCCGGGGAGGTCAATATATTCACAAACCCACCAGACGCACCATGCTTCTCTGTCAATATTTAATCAGGAAGAGCAGCGCCGGCAGCGAGTTAACATTTCATAAAACACATTAACATTGATTCAGCCGGCCTGTGGATAAACAGGGCTGTGCAGGGAGCCAATGATCTGGCACCGTTGGAGCAGGTAATGGTGAATAAAGAAGATATGAGAGGAAATTAATATCTTTTTATCTTTTTGTTTTTTTCATCTTGGATCTGATGTGTTTTGTTGTCTGAATGGAACGGAGCGATCATCGGCGTTATTAGTGACACCTGCTCTTTTCTCACGTTGGATTACTTTGACTCGTCAAAAGCAGGAAAGTCTATTCACGGAGACGCTCTCCTCTGCAGACAGCTGGGGCTCTCACACAAGAGCCGCAGGTGGGAAATAATGATAGAAATTGAAGAAGAAAGGAGTTCTAATTAATACCGTAGCTGAGTCCAATAAATAGTCCAATTTCAGTTCTGAAGCGACGACGTTGGGAGTGGATGCCGTGGTGTGATAAAACTCAAAGTATCTCAGGCAGCAGACGCACAAGAAGAAGAAGAACGTAACGCTAATTAGTAAATACTACACAAAGAAATATGCAGAGCGTTATTTAAATGAGGCGACCCTTAACCCCTGCATGGAAGAGACTCTGAATCCTCCAGTTGGACACGGATAAAGTACGCTTCCTGGCTAGGAAACATGAATAAAAGAAGCTTCCTGGCTAGGAAACATGAATAAAAGAAGCTTCTTGGTTAGAAAACACGGACAAAAGAAGCTTCCTAGTTAGGAAACATGAATAAAAGAAGCTTCCTAGTCAGGAAAGAAGCTTCCTAGTTAGGAAACATGGACAAAAGAAGCTTCCTAGTTAGGAAACATGAATAAAAGAAGCGTCCTAGTCAGGAAACATGAATAAAAGAAGCGTCCTAGTTAGGAAACATGGACAAAAGAAGCGTCCTAGTTAGGAAACATGAATAAAAGAAGCGTCCTAGTCAGGAAACATGGACAAAAGAAGCTTCCTAGTCAGGAAAGAAGCTTCCTAGTTAGGAAACATGGACAAAAGAAGCGTCCTAGTTAGGAAACATGAATAAAAGAAGCTTCCTAGTCAGGAAACATGGACAAAAGAAGCTTCCTAGTCAGGAAACATGGACAAAAGAAGCGTCCTAGTTAGGAAACATGAATAAAAGAAGCGTCCTAGTCAGGAAACATGGACAAAAGAAGCTTCCTAGTCAGGAAAGAAGCTTCCTAGTTAGGAAACATGGACAAAAGAAGCGTCCTAGTTAGGAAACATGAATAAAAGAAGCTTCCTAGTTAGGTAACATAAATAAAAGAAGCTTCCTAGTCAGGAAACATGGACAAAAGAAGCTTCCTAGTCAGGAAACATGGACAAAAGAAGCGTCCTAGTTAGGAAACATGAATAAAAGAAGCGTCCTAGTCAGGAAACATGGACAAAAGAAGCTTCCTAGTCAGGAAAGAAGCTTCCTAGTTAGGAAACATGGACAAAAGAAGCGTCCTAGTTAGGAAACATGAATAAAAGAAGCTTCCTAGTTAGGTAACATAAATAAAAGAAGCTTCCTAGTCAGGAAACATGGACAAAAGAAGCTTCCTAGTCAGGAAACATGGACAAAAGAAGCTTCCTAGTCAGGAAACATGGACAAAAGAAGCTTCCTAGTTAGGAAACATGAATAAAAGAATCGTCCTAGTTAGGAAACATGGACAAAAGAAGCTTCCTAGTCAGGAAACATGAATAAAAGAAGCGTCCTAGTTAGGAAACATGGACAAAAGAAGCTTCCTAGTCAGGAAAGAAGCTTCCTAGTTAGGAAACATGGACGAAAGAAGCTTCCTGGTTAAATAAACATGGACAAAAGAAGCTTCCTGGTTAGGATACAAGTACAAAAAAATGCTTCCGGGTCCTTTCTTTAAATTGTATGAACTTCTCTCTTCTATGGAGTCATTTCTTTAAAGATCTAAGCCTGTTTTCAAGATGCTGTATCTCGTATCTGTGTGTAAAAGCTAAAAGGTGTAAAGGAATAAAGGTGTTGAGATGTTTCCTGCTGTCAGTCTACAGCTGCTGCCTCCTCACACACACACATACATACACACACACACACACACACACACACACACACACACACACACACACACACACACCAACCTTCATCTCTCCCCCTCTAACGTTGGAAGGTGATAATCTTCCCGCTGAAATATAAAGACTTCCTGCAGGTGAACCTCACACCCTAACCTGAGACTCATTGGGGTCCGCGCGTGTTAATTGGCAGCAGAACGATCATGAAGAATTCATGCTGGAATAACGGCGGATTATTCTTGTTTAATTAAAGATGCTGCGTCGCCAAGGCTGCATGCAGATTTAACGAGCAACATCGAGCTAACACAAACTGATTACTGAGCCTCCCAACATGTGAAGGCGCGCATGCCAACAGCTGCTTTAAACACACACACACACACACACACACACACACACACACACACACACACACAAACACACATAGTGCGTCTCACTATCTTTGTGGGGACCTGTCATTGACATAATGCATTCCCTAGCCCCTTACCCTAACCTTAACCATCACAACTAAATGCCTAACCTTAACCCTCACCCTAACCATAACCTAATTCTAACCCTAATCCTAAAACCAAGTCTTAACCCTCAAACAGACCTTTAACCTTCTGGGGTCCAGCATTTTGGCCCCACAAAGCTGTCTGGACCCCATAAGTATACTGGACTCCCGGTTTTTGGACTCCACGAATGTAGTTAAACAAGAACACACACACACACTCTGTCCACTGGACCAGTTGCCTTCATGAAAGCCGTTCATCTGTTTTCATGTCGCCTTCCTGATACATTACAGCTGATATAAATATCAGCGTTCACAGAGATGATAATCAGAGTCAGAGCTCATTCAATTCAAGATGAAACATCTCCATCATAATAACGGGGCTCATTCTGCAAAATGTACGTTTGAAATGGCAGATTCAACCTTTAAAAGGAATAAAAGAATATGTCACAAACACTTTCCAGTTACTCCTTCTATCTGAGCATGCTCTCTCACTTCAATTCAAACTAAAATATTCCTCCAATGAGACTCTTGACTATTGTCCCTCTTTCACTTTTTCTGCATCTATCTAAAGGTGGAAACCAAAGGCTGCAAAAAAAGAGGGACGATACGTCTCCCCCTTTCCTCCCGCTGTACAAAAGTAAAGCCAAAATCCCTTAAATAGTGGCGCTGCCATGTTGTCATTTTGGAGCCAGTCTGCACAGTAGTGATCTGGCGGTGAAGCCGCGGTATCAATGTCCCGCCCATACACTCCCCAGACCAATCACGAGTCAATCCCAGCTGTCAACCATGATGTTTCAGCCCGAACTACCTAAAATGACAGACACCAACTGTGTGACAACAATATGGAAAGGATCCCTACAGAGATAGACCTTTTTGTTAAAGAGTAAGATCCTTTTTGTTCAACAAGAAACAGCCCCAAAATCGCAATCCCCAAACCCACCAGACTCCATTTGAAAAAACAGTAATTTTATCATTGTCAAACACACTTCATTCAAAGTCGACAGAAACAAAATGAAACTCTCAAAAGCCGTCTTGGTTCTTCTTTCCACTGTTCCAACAATCACCACTCTGGTTTGGTCGAAATAAGCCTTTAATTCACCCATTTACATGTAGAAATATGCTGGCTCTATACACGCTAAAAGTAGTGATTATTTACATGGAGTCTGGTGGGTTTGGCGATGGTGATTTTGGGGCCGTTTCTGGTTAAACAAAAAGGATCTTACTCTTTAAAGGTGCACTACCACATTTCAGCCAATCACGACAAGATGGTTGGGGGAGGGGGCGGGGGTTAGGCCGTCTTTTTCACTGAAATTAAGGCTGCTGCTCTAAAAGCACCCCCTCCCCCAACCATCTTGGCTGGAACGTGTTTGTTGTATTTTGGTGCCTATCCTGTGCCTCTAGTGTTTGTTTGACGTTTACGACCCCTGTGTTGTCTCCAGAGACCGGGCTTTTTCA
>NC_050173.1:46346619-46394119 GCF_008315115.2 Sander lucioperca | reverse complement strand
AAACAAACTGCGACCAACCTGCACCACCAAACATAACAAACATCGTTCCAGTTACTCTTTTTAAAGTCTTCTAATGCAGTGGTTCTCAAGTTTTTTTCAATAATGTTCCCCCTTTGAACAGTTTTTTTAAGACATGTACCCCCTAACCAGCATGAATAATTTTTGGTAGAAAAAAAAAGTCTCTATAAAGAGGAAGAATACAGCGATGTCAGCGATAGATTTACTAAACAACAGCCTTGAACCTGGAAAACATTTAAATGCTGATGGAAGAAGGTGAAAAAACTTGGAAAAAGATGCTAGAAAGAAGGAAGGAAGGCAAGAATAGGTAAAAAATAGTAATAAAAACTTCGAAAAAAGATACACAAACTTCCAAAAAGTAATAAAAATTTGAAAAAAAACACAGTAGAAAGAAGGAAGGCAACACTAGGGCGACAAAAGGGACAAAAAATTCCAAAAAGCGACAAACTTTGAAAAAAGTGACAAAAACTTTGAAAAAAACGACAGTAGAAAAAAGTAAGGAAGAAAGGCAAGAAAAGGTCAAAACTAACGACAAAACCTTCAAAAAAAGGTGACAAACTTCAAAAAAAGCGACAAACTTGGGGAAAAAAAGCCAGTAGAAGTAACTACAGCCTTGTAACTGAAAAACATTTAGCAAAAAATGTCACGTACCCTCTGCAGTCCTCCAGAGTACCCCTAGGGGGACACGTACCCCCTGCAGTCCTCCAGAGTACCCCTAGGGGGACACGTACCCCCTGCAGTCCTCCAGAGTACCCCTAGGGGGACACGTACCCCCTGCAGTCCTCCAGAGTATCTCTATATAATATGCATCTTTATTATGCATCTTTTTTATCTTTCTTAATTGTATATATTACTTTTCTTTTATCTCTATACTTGTACCTGTCCTTATTACACCGTCCTCCAGAGTACCCCTAGGGGGACACGTACCCCCTGCAGTCCTCCAGAGTACCCCTAGGGAGACACGTACCCCCTGCAGTCATCCAGAGTACCCCTAGGGAGACACGTACCCCCTGCAGTCATCCAGAGTACCCCTAGGGAGACACGTACCCCCTGCAGTCCTCCAGAGTACCCCTAGGGAGACACGTACCCCCTGCAGTCATCCAGAGTACCCCTAGGGAGACACGTACCCCCTGCAGTCCTCCAGAGTACCCCTAGGGAGACACGTACCCCCTGCAGTCATCCAGAGTACCCCTAGGGAGACACGTACCCCCTGCAGTCCTCCAGAGTACCCCTAGGGAGACACGTACCCCCTGCAGTCCTCCAGAGTACCCCTAGGGAGACACGTACCCCCTGCAGTCCTCCAGAGTACCCCTAGGGGTACACGTACCCCCATTTGAGAAACACTGTACTAATGTATGGTAGGCACAAGTGTAGCAGTTGTTTCAGTTAAGTTTAGCTGAGAAAAGGTGACTGTGAACGACTACGTTTAGAAAAAAGATTGTGGTTTGGGTTGTTATAAGAACCTTACTGGACATGAACTCCACTCCCCGGATTGAAAGCCCTTTGTTTTGGTTAATAACTATGTGGAATACATACAGATTACAGTGCAGTACTTTTCGTAGCTATACATACGAATGTTTCATGAGAACAGCCTGACTTGAAGCTGACTGTAGAAGAACCAGCACCTGGTTTAGTGTGATTTGTGTTTGTTCACACGTGGAGCAGATTATGATTCGCAAATGTAAAAAAAAAAGCTTTTTATACATTTTGTATTAGCATTTTGAGAGATGCTGAGAACTAACAATTCCCTCGCCAATGACTTCCAATGCTTCTCTGTAACTGTTGTGCAAATTAAATTAACACTTGAAGCTTAAAACATCCCGATGGGTTTTCTACAGCACGGAAAAACAACTAAGACGTTTAAAATACATTCAACAAACTAAAACCCAGAAAAAAACACGACTAGTTAACCAAAGACCAAATAAAAACACAGATATGCTCAATCTGTGTGTGTGTGTGTGTGTGTGTGTGTGTGTGTGTGTGGACACCAGTAGGTGGTCTTAATGGTGGCCACATATGTCCGAATTAATCTGATTTGGATGACTCAATGAACAGAGAGATGGATGGCAGGAACAGAGAGAGAAAGAGAGAGAGGGAGAGAGAGAGAGAGAGAGAGAGAGAGAGAGAGAGAGAGAGAGAGAGAAGGAGAGAGAGGGTATTATGAATGGATGGATGAGAGAATGGAGGATGAAGGGTGTTACGGACGGGGTGGTGCATGGGGTTAAGACAGATTGTGTTTCTCTGATTTGCAGAGCGATAAAGTGTAATGTGGGTCAGCTCTCAGTCTGCTGGCTGAACACAGATCAGACACACACACACACACACACACACACACACACACACACAAGTCAACTGTATTGTCAATTCTGCAATATGTGCCAGACATACAGAGGAATCGAAAATACGTTTCTCTCCAACCAACGGTGTAATAAGGACAGGTACAAGTATAGAGATAAAAGATAAGTAATATATACAATTAAGAAAGATAAAAAAGATGCATAATATATACAATACAATAAATAAATTCTAAATCTATCACTGCGCTGTACTGTACTTCATGTAGACTTTTCTTTTCTACCAATAATGTTTTGCCCTTATTAGGGGGTACTTGGCATAAAAAAATTGAAAAAAATTCAAAGGGGGTACAATATCAAAGAAAAAGTTGGAGAACCACTGGTATAGACATTGTGGATACAAATGCAAATAAAAGCAGCTTCCCGGCTAATGTTTAACCAATATTTGTCTGACCTGTCATCCCCCAGTGTATATGATGGAATAGTGGCATTAGAATGTGCCAGAGGCCACCAAATTTGGGCTGTTACGGCCAAAATGTTCTCGGGGGCGGATGCCCCTGGACCCCCCTACACTAGCTCATTTTGACGCCACTTTGACAGCGAATAACTTTACATCTGAAGAGTTTAAAGACTCTATTTGTCCATTGTTTATTTCTAAAGAAACACGACAATGTATAAAAGGCTCCATTACCTTGTACCTCACGTTATGGCTCCGTAGTAGAAGTTTTTGATTTTTTTTAAATAGGCTAACGATTGGGTCATAACCACGAGACTTACTGTCTCATAGTAGAGGAATTACCGTATAGTACAGGAGAAGCTCGCAGGCAGTTTCGTCTCACATTAGCTGTTTAAGTTTATTACTAATGTTAACTATCATTTTAGTGATCAATAATTAGCCTGTGTCTATGTTATCTCCTTACATATACCTACGCTCTCCGTCTCTGCTAGATTGGGAATGATTGAGATTTCTCTTGGCACAGCTACCAGAAGACTTCCAACTTTCAGACAGGTTGCTCACGTCACATCTACGTCTTCAAGCTCAGTTGGAGGCTGCTCAGTAACGCTCAGCCATCACCGGGAAAGATCTTCTAATATCCTTCACTGGTCTCCGTCCAGAGCAACGGGATCTGCTGGTCCATTATATATATGTCAATGATTGGTACCCGTAGGTCTAAGAGGCAGGACATCCTTTAAATTTTGTAGACCACCACACAACATGCAACACACAACATTCAAACATATAAAACAGACATTAGCACATGGATAAAAGACAGTACATTACACAGTTATGTGCAGAAATTCTATAGCTAGTATATGACCGAGGTGCTTGTGCGTTGTGTGCAAGTGATTCTACAGTTTGTTTGAGTGATTGCCGCTGGGACAAAAATGTTTTTAAATCTTGTAGTTCTAGGAGGGGAGATACTGGAATTCCCTATTCAAAGGGTGTAGGCTATCTTCTAAGATGGCCATGGCTATCCACTGTAGTTGTTCAGCATACAGGGATGTGGGGTGCAGCTGGGACTCACCAGTCAGCTTACTTGACCATTTTACAATTTGATTTAGGCGATTCTTGTGCTTAACTGAAACACACCCAAACCATGACACTAAGGAGAAAGATATGATGGATTTGATAAAGGCATGATAAAATAATGTCATCATGGTCTTGCCTATATGAAAATGGTACAATTTTCTCAGGCAGCTCCGCCTCCATGTGGCCAGTTAAAATGTTAGCAGGTCTCCCATTGGGCGAGATGTGGCAGTAAAACAGTATGGAAGTTTATGGAAATGTCTGTTTCCATCAATCATAAATGAAATGTAGCTACTTGGAATCCGCGATTTGAAAACAAATGGGAGAGGATGTTTTCAATAAAAATCATTGTGCTGAACAGTCCCCCTCGCTTCTGAAATTGCAGCTACGCATCCCCCCCCGCCCCCCCGGACGACCTCTGACCCCGAACAAAACAAGCATCTGGATTAATCAGCTGCGCGTCAGGCAGATGAGGCGTTAATCCGCTCTAATCCACATTAGATACCGCCACACTTTTTGGGCTGCGACGTGGCCATCCTGCTGTAATGGCCATCGTGGGATTAAGTGAGAGCGTTAAGCTACTTCTCGCTGTCGCTGTCAACCTGAACAACAGCGACTTAAAGACCTCGGCGGGAGGAAAAACAGACATTTAGATTTAATGAGGTGACACAACAATAAAACTGTTTACAGCCGGAGAGATGGGGGGTGAGGTGAGCGGGGGGAGGAGGAGGGGAGGGGGGTAAGGTACAAGGCGTAATCCCGCCACAACAATACGGCTCACACAATTAAAACTACAGCAACGTCTGTCAATATTTGTATGAAGACAGATAGCAGCCGTCACGTCACTTTAATCCCTGATAAACCTGCCTGCGTTAATCCTTCATTTACTACTGCAAACACACACACACACACACACACACACACACACACACACACACACACACACAGCCCTCCACATATGTTTACCTTTCTAATGATTAAGTGCAGAAAGTTTTAAATTTAAATGTTGTTTCTGTTTTTTCTGTTACTTTTATTGTAGCCGGAAGGTCTGTTGAGCTTTAAAACCAGGAAACAACGTGATTTCGCTTCACTTTTCTTTTCATTTTTTTATGTTTACACCATAATTTAGCAAAAAGAAACATCTTTATAGTGCAAAAAGGATAATTTGCTACTTTTCTTTGCAGTATCTCATTGTAAAATTAACATTTCTGGGTTTTGAAATGTTGGCCGGACAAAACAAGCGATTTAAAGTTGTCACTTTGGGAAGTTGTAACGTGCATTTTCTACTATTCTTTTCACATAAACAAACCAATAATTGAAAGCTTAAAGAATAATGAAAATAATCATTAGTTGCAGGCTTAAAAAAACAGTTTCAGAGCTAAACTTTACCTTTAACTGTTAAACTTCTTTAGTATGGTCTAGCATACTTGAAAAATCTTTTGTTGTTAATGTTTATGTTGGAGTGCAAGGCCTGCACAGTAGAAGTGCGTCTTCCAAATGAAAAGTTCATGATATAATTAATAAAAATGAATGCAACCTAGACCCGGATACACGTCAGAAAATTGAGAGATTGAGAAATGATGAAATCACTTATGTTTTGGTGAACGATGTATCTTTACAAATAATACGTTGGATTTATGTTAAAGTGACTATATGTAACTTTTACATGTTTCTGAAACTGTGTAATGTTCCATCTGATGATCATAAATGACCTGTAACAGTAAACGAACGCTGTTTTTATATAGTTTTTATTAATGACTCTGCCCGGCAGACGGCGCATACATTCTGACGGGTCACAGATTTCGGTGTATCACCGGAAAAGCCTGTGTTAGTGTTATTGTATCCAGCCAGGTAAAGGATAGCAGGAGATTTCTTCATGTAGGCCTAATTGTATTTTCATTTTATTTTAGAAGTTATCTGCTGTAGTTATGGCTGATACTGGGGCAGGACCATCACAGAAAAGAAGGAAGTTAAACGAAGAACAACTAAAAGCTAAAAGGGAAAGTGAAAGACAACAGGTGAAACCCTGAGTCACACTCGGTCAGGCGTTCAACAGATGGAGACAATTACGGGATTGTAAATGATTTCAAAAACGTCCACAAATTGGCCCTCAGGTATGTAATATGTCTATTTCATTCATAAAATAACTTTACAATGCGCAATGTGGTTGTACGCCAGGGGTCAGCCCTATGTTCCCACAGCCCAATGGTCCCACATTTCTAAGAGTTTTCTTAAAAATAGACCCTATATTCCCACAGGGTTAGGGTTAGGGTTAAGTGAATGTGCACTTACATTAAATGTTTGCGATAAACAAAGAGATGGGCGCACCAGAATTAGCAAAAAGCTACATTCCATCTGTAGTCCATTGCTACTGGATAATAATTTGGGTGTAATTGGCTACCAAATAGGGAGAAACGGGGATCAAATCTGATACAAAATTTATGAAAAAGGAAATGTGGGAACATAGGGCCCAATTTTGGAAAGAAAATCTTAGAAATGTGGGAACTGTGGGAACATAGGGCCTAATTTTTAAAAACATCTTAGAAATGTGTGAACATAGGGCTGTGGGAACATAGGCATGCTCCCGTATACGCCAGTGGCCGACATTAAATTACGTCCCTCTTCCATTTAGCGTGGGCGTTTTATTCCTTTTAGTCCGTGTTTGTGTTGGCCTACTATTTTCGAACTATAGGTGTGAAAGCGCCCTTAGCTTGCATACTCCTTCTACATCTTTTAAAAGTTTTCCAATTGTTGGAATGCTTGGGCTTCCATGAGGTGAATAACCTCAACTTTGAATCACAGCCGCCTCTTCACGACATTGCTAAAGTCACATCAAAGTGTGTCATATTCCTTTGATCCTGCAGGTACTGGAGTCAAACCGTTCAAATAAGAGCTGCTCTCCTTCATTAGTAACTGTAAAACAAGGTAAATCCTTGAATTGCATTGGACCTTGGACAGAAACTGGCAACCAGTGCGTCTCCCAGATGCTCCCTCGCCGATTCCCAGTCTCCGCTGCTGCTCTCCGTTTAGCGTCAATGTGACAGCCACTTTGAAATTAGGCTGCAGATTAAATAAGGGCTTCAAATCCTTTTGGAGTCGCTCATTCAGACGTGAAAAGATTAAGGGGCGACGATGAAAAGGGATTCTAGTTAAGACCTACATTATCGCAGACCTCAGCGCCCAGACAGAAAAAAAAGTGCAGCGCATTTGAAGCCATTTGAGGATCTGTGTAAATGATTTCTTTGTGGCCGAGTGAATGAAATTATAGAGCAGGGACCAATGCCTCTCTCTCTCTCTCTCTCTCTCTCTCTCTTTCTTATCAACCTTGCGAATGGACAGGGCCTGTGAATCAGACATTTATTTCTAACAAAAAAAGGCTCAGGGGCAGAAGATCTGAACACCAGGTGAAGTTATTCACCTCAAGGTAATATTTAGCGAGACGGGAGAGAGATGGAAAGAAAATGGGAGAAATTCAAACCTCACCAGTGCGGATGATGGATGGAACAAACAAACTGAGACTTCAATTAAAAAATAAATGGAAATATCTAATTTCCCCTCTCACAGATTGGATTTATATTGCCGGAGTTTGTTGCCTGGTTACCTCTCATTGCCCCGCTCATTTCCAAATGTTGATTAGTTTGGAGACAATAAATAAATCGATGGCTGTGGGGTGCCGGGCCTGATTGTTTCCGGGGGAAAAGGGGAGAGCTGTGGTTCTCCTGAGTAGGAACGTTTGACTGCTCGGAGGAAGTGGACCTGAACCGCAACGTGACCACCATCTTAAACACTTCAGTAGGGTTGTTCAAGGGCGTAGGGTTGGCTTCGTCACGTGTGAAGGGATTTACAATTTACTTAAGAGTCAAGGTTGTCCAACATCTTAAACATTTTACAAATGTACGGAGAACATGCCTCAACCAAAGGCTGCGCAATCATATATATATATATATATATATATATATATAAATATGTTATTTTAAACCATAAACCGGTAGCCTGGTTGACACCAGACCATTCTCAGTTGTAACTGAGAGTGGGTCTGGCCAAGCTTCATTCACAGCCCATTTCCAAAGGGGCGTCACCAACGGACGTCATCGTGTAAAGCCCGCCTCAACGGTTGTTATTGGTGCCTTGATTTGGAAAAATTGGAAATGGGCTTGAATGGGCTCTTGGCCAGACTGACTTGCAGAGCAAATCTCAAAATTGCCGGAAGTTCGTCAGGGCTTTCCCAGGCTAATAAACCGGGCGACATTCTACATTTTTCTTGTCAACAAACCAACACTGAATGCATCTACTAACAAGTATTGTATTCACAGCTTGATATATCTTCTTCCTAGCATTCTAAAGTTGTTAAAATAAATTTGACATGTTCCTTTCACACTTGTGTTGTCTTTCTGTTAGTCTCGCTTTGCCAGACCCTCCTCCAAAGCGCTCTGAAGGAGGGTCTGAAATAAATCCCCCTTTCAATACCATGGATATAGAGCCGCTCGGCCAGCCATGCCTAAACACTTCTTTACGAACTTCATTATCCAATGGAAAATAATCTCAAAATGAAATAGCACAACATGTTGTCAACATAAAACACAGCGCCTGAAGCCGGGGAGCGGAGTTCACTTCACGGCAAAAAAAATACTTTCACCCAGGAAACGCTCGTAGAGCGTTAGTGTTTTAATCCAAACCACGATCTTTTTCCTAAACTTAACTTGTCGTTTTGGTGCCTAAACTTAAAGGTGCAGGAGGTAAGACTTATAAAACTAACTTTCTGTCATATTTGCTGAAACTGACCCTATGTTCCAGTAGAACTACATGAAGCAGGTCATTAAAAACAAATCCAGCTCCTCTGGCTCCACCTACAGCCTGTCGTGTGATTTGCAAAAATCCACAGCTCCCTGTTCAGATGCACCAATCAGGGCCAGGGAGCGTGTCTAACTGTTCAGATGCACCAATCAGGGCCAGGGGGGGGTGTCTAACTGCGTGTCAATCACTGCTCATGCACACACATTCATTCTCCCTTGTGGGGGGAGGGGCTTAGGAGAACTTTTTGGGCTTTAGCAGAAAGGGGGGAAATTTTTTGGCTAAGTCCTGGATTTTCCCAATCCTACCTACAGCCTCTACCGTCATCTGCCGGTGCCTGTAGCCGGCTCACAGTCACCTAAAGTTGCTAAACCGGCGTCCCGGAGCTCTGTAGCAGCTAAATACATCCAGCAACTGCTGCTCGGATTTAATCCTTCTATGGCACTATGTATTCACGTTACAGCACTTTACTTTAGTCTATTTTAGGTAAATAATATATGTTCTATTGGTGAAGTAGCATTGATCACTGAAATAAATCAGCAGAGGCAGGGACATCTAGACCAGAAAGGGGGAAATCCCACGCATCCCAACCCCTAACCCTGCAAGTAATGATAGTATCACGTTTTCCCAGGGTTGTGGTTATGCTGTAACAAGATCCATGAAATATTAAATGTACACTTTCCTGGTATCAAACATCAGATTTAAACTTTATCAAAAATAAATGCAGCTAGCTGGAATACATGGAGGAAGAGACACAATGCGGGAAGAAAACCCGTCAACTTTCCCTCTTTCATTTTGATATTATTAGAAGTAATGGCGCCCTGTGTTTTTTTTTTATACCTTCACTCATTTTCTGTCCATAATCTGAGTTTTCATCATTAAATTTCTTTCAAACTAATAGTTCCTGTCGGTATTTCTTTCCCACCTATTAAAACTTTGAAGCCCTGCAGCCTTCTTCTTACTGTCTGTGGCTAACGAGCTGTGTTCTTCCCTGTTGATAGAAGACAAGCTAATTAACACACAGGTGTGACAACAGATCAGGTGTGCTCATCAACATGACAACAGCATCGCTGCTGATCCATGAAGACGAGCTCTAGGTTGTATTTTAAGAAGAAGCTGAAGACCTTCCTTTTATACCTGACATTTATAGTGATTAATAGTTATTATAAATCATTTCAGCATGAAACTCTCCAATTTAAATCATCAGCACAAAAGGTTAAGGCCTGCGTTAGAAAATATCTATTTCTTTGATGAAAGTTGAAGGTACGAGCTTGTGTACATAAAACCTTCGAGGTAGACGTTAAAGGAGAAATCCGGCGCAATATGAACCTAGGGGTTAATAACACGTGTACCGAGTCGACCGTTCTCTGGGATATGTTTTCATGCTAATTGAATGTGACAAGTTTCATCGCAAACCGCTAATTAGCTTATAACGCTAGTCGTCGGGGCAGAGGGTAAAGTAAAAATAAATTCCTATTTCTATACCACTAACACGACCAGTGGAACGACGAATGCCGTGCTTGAGCTACGTTACTGGTTACTGGTTGCACGGCGTTCGTCATTCGACTGGCATTATAAGCTAATTAGCGGTTTCCGATGAAACTGGTCACATTCAATTAGCATGAAAACATATCCCAGAGAACGGTCGACTCGGTACACCAGGGGTGTCAAACTTAACTTCCCGAAGGGCCACACTAGAAAATGAGAATCGCATCAAGGGCCAGACATAGAGTTTATTGCTTTTATGTCATGGGAAAAGTCAAATATCTTTGACTGTATTATTGCATGTTTCATATAGTCTTCTCACTTACAGTTTGGTTGACAAAAATGACGAAGAAAATGCCAAAAACGCTCGGAAAAAGCGTCAAAAATGTCGAAAAAAAATGTTGTGAAAAGTGACAAAAAGTATTTGGGCTAAAATGTATTGTGAACCTAAATGTATATAGGGGCCACATCAAAATTAGCAAGGGGCCGGATTTGGCCCGCCGGCCTTGAGTTTGACGTGTGCGGTACACATATATGCAATTAACCCCTAGGTTCATTTTGCGCCGGATTTGTCCTTTAACTACGACTCTCAAGGTGCATTTTGGCAAGAAACATCCAGCTTAAAATTCTGTTATATAGGGTTAGGGTTATGGGGAAATGGGGTCCAGGTTGATAAAAACGTAACATAAAAACCTAACATAAGTTAAGTATTTTAACGCACGATTTTCCATGTCAAAGTTTTATCACTTGTAATTAACCATTACATGTCCAGAAGCGAATGTGTCTCGTCCAGACATTGCAGCGAAATCTGGTCTGACCGCTCAATAACTCTGTGCCAACGATTCACACCCAAAAATTCATCCTGATTTTGTTGCAAACCAGCCTTAACTGCAAATCTCTTAACTCTTTCATTTAGTCTTTATTCTTTCCTGAAGATTCAAAAACTCCAAAGAAAAACACTATTTATGGACAAATATATGTTTATATATTTGTTGTGAAAGCAACTCCTGATATTTCCTGATAAACTGATGTCGTTGGGGGAATTAAATAAAACCTCTGCCTTTGTTTCCTTCCAGAAGCTTCAGGCCTCAGATACTAGTTTATTATTCACGCTCTCCACTGAGAACAGCTTGGACATGTTTGTGTTAAATTTGTGCCCTCTTAAAAATTCCAGGGGTGGCCATGGCTGGCGGGCGCCTGACCTCAGACTCTGGGCTGGAGGAATAGCGGCGGGCCCCGAGGATTGTGGGTAAACCTCAGAGGCCTTCAGCTTTCCGCTACAAAGCTGCTCTGACAAATCAGCCGGAGGAGCTGAGGCTGCATGGAGGATAACCTAGGCCAAGAGGCCCCGGGGCGACGCAGAGCAATGCTCGCTCTCTCTGCCTCTTCTTCTCACTTCAGTTATTATATTTTCACGACTGCTGATGAGAAACCCATTGCCAAAACCATTTACACTCTAGAAACATACTGCTAATCAGAGCTGCAACTAACGTGTTTCAATATAGATGAATCTGTCAATTGTTTGCTTCCATTATGTGATGAATCCTTTAGTTTTTTTAAATGACAAAAATTATGACCATAAAAAGTCTTCAAACTAATGATTTCAGATGTCCCAAGATGGAAACGGCTGATCTTTGGTGTTCTGGCATAAATCACTTATCACAATTGTCATTGTTGCCAAGCCAATTTATCAAAACCACTTTATTTGGAGCTAAAAGTGAAAGTAAACATGTACGAAAGTTATCAGAGAAGACGCGGCAAATCAGAATAAAAGGACAGGGTATTTTGCTGAAAGGTTGTTGTTTTGTTTTTCTTACTCCAGTTTTATATTTTATGTCAACCCAATCCTTTAGATTGATTAGAACAACAAGTCCTCCGAACCATTATTCCTCCCCTCTAATACGACCCACAGGAGCGTATCATAAATTAGCGCCCCCTAGCAGTGGGAGGAAATACGACCTCATATCTAAACCAGAGAACGTAACGGTCGTTAACGATGTGAAACGGTCTCAGTTTGGTGATGTTAAGGTACAAAAACTACTTAGTTAAGTTTAGATCAGACATTACCTCACTTCCTGAAGGTTACACGCATGTGACGCTGAACGTGACGTTTGTTGCGTAAAAAAAAAAAAAACTTGCCGAAAACTTTTATTTTAAAACGTGACATGAACCCCGCTTTCCCTGCTAACAGTCCTGCGTTTGTTTGACCCATCCACCAACCCAACCTGCTAGCCTGGTCCTACCAGACTCTGGTACATTAGCCTGGTCCTACAAGGCTCTGGTCCATTAGCCTGGTCCTACCAGACTCTGGTCCATTAGCCTGGTCCTACCAGACTCTGGTACATTAGCCTGGTCCTACAAGGCTCTGGTCCATTAGCCTGGTCCTACCAGACTCTGGTCCACTAGCCTGGTCCTACCAGACTCTGGTCCATTAGCCTGGTCCTACCAGACTCTGGTCCTACCAGACTCTGGTACACTAGCCTGGTCCTACCAGACTCTGGTACATTTCATTTGTACAGAGAGTCTGGCCTCTCTCCACTGACAAGTGTTAACTTCCTTGAAGGCGGGTACTCTGTTGAACTTTTGGTCGTGACGTCGGCTTAGCATCGCTAGCATTCGCCTTAGCCAACTCCTTTACCGCTAACGGAGCGAGCTGGAAAATCAAACTGTTCCTGAACCCCGTGGGGAGGAGGGCCACAACATCATGGCCACCAACAAAACTCAGCAAAGATGCTTGGGCTTTAACTTCTGGATATTCAGCAGCGTTGCCACAAATGAACGAATGGCTCCGCTCGCATCTTTCTCCGCTGCCATTACGGAACTACAACTCAAACTAGCGCACAACCTCAACGTCATTGTTCTCAGCCACTCCCTCTATTCACTGATTGGACCGGTAAAGACGCAGCCAACCCAGACGGTGTACTGAAGGAAAATGAAAATTGAGCGGAAGTACGTAGGAGGGCGGAGCCAGGCTACCAACCTGCCTCTTTACACAGAAATTTGGCACTCTTATATTTCGTCACCTTACGTCCTGCTTTGCTCCCGGCATAATTATTACAGCCACTAGAGGGCGCCGCCACTAGAAATGGAAATATAGGTCATAATTGCTGCTTGTACAAACAAAGTCTGGGAGTGTTTTTCGGGGGGAGGACGGTCTCAATTAGTAACAGTGACATCAAAAACATGGTTTTTCTTGTGTGCCATATAAAGTACCTTTTACGACATAAGACAAAACAGTCCTTCCAGAAAAATGTGGAGTTTTTTTGTGATTGCGGGCAAAAATCCTTGATTATGCGGCACGTTTTCTTAAAAAATGCAATGGAACATGCGGGATATTTATGCAATTTTATGCGATGAAATTGCGGGAACTTGCAAAAAACATCGTGGCTTCATCGCGGGGTTTGCAGCTTTTCGATGATGTTCACGTCGCGTAATTACGTCACTTCATAACGTTCCCATGGCAACAGGGGGAAATGGCTGCTCTTGTGTGAAGTATACGCAACATTTTTCAACTTTCTGTTAAGATATATGTGACTTTTTTGCAACGAAAATGCAGGGATTATGAAATCATGCAAGCCCCGCATATTTTGCACGGAAATCGGCAATTTATGCGGCGAAAGTGTGGCGTATTTGAAAAAAATGCGCCCCCACATAAATATGCGGACTTTGGCTGATTATGCATTCAATTATGCGATTGCATAATCGCGTTTTTCTGGAGGGACTGAGATAAGATAAGATACGCCTTTATTGATCCCCAAAGGGGGAATTTGCTTGTTCTTTTCTCTGTTTTCACGACTTTATTTTCCCATCACAATCAAACAAATAAAGAGTAAAGAAATCCCTGCTGTGGGAGCATGCCTATGTTCCTACAGCCCTATGTTCCCACATTTCTAAGATTTTTTTCCAAAATTAGGCCCTATGTTCCCACATTTCCTTTTTCATAAATTTGTATCAGATTTTATCCCCCTTTCTCCCAATTTGGTAGCCAATTACACCCAACCTATTATCCAGTAGCAATGGACTACACATGGAATGTAACCCTAACCCTAACATAGGGCCTAAATTTAAGAAAAATCTTAGAAATGTGGTGGGAACATTGGGCTGAAAACCAGCTCAAGCAAGAATTAAAAACCTTTGAAGTTTCATAAAATGTTGCCACTTCTATTCAGCTTTTCGAATGCCCGTATTTCAAAATGAATAAATATATATGAATGGAATGGAATGACTAGTGAGTCTGCACAGTTTTAAAAAACATAAAAATACAAGACTAAAAGTGGACATCATGTTGTTTGTGATCATTTTTCTGACCGAACCCGGCCCGAGCCCGACACAGTTAAAATCAAATTTTTCTCATACTAATGACACATGTACGTTTGTTTGAGTGGAAAGCCTGCTTTTATTAAGCAACTGTAGGAAGGCATTCGGAAATGTCAACAGATGAGCGCATCAGCGCACACGGGGCAACAAGTGCATGTTAACACAGGCGTGCACAAGAGGCCCAATCATATCACACTGATGTGACCGAGCCCGACCCGAACCCGAACATCATTTCTAAATATCTGTCTGAACCTGGCCCGGCCCGTCGGGTCCCGTCGGGTCCCGTCGGGTCCCGTCGGGCTCGGGTCGGGTATCCATCCTCTGGACGCTGTTGAATGTTTCACACAAGGCAAAGTTTAATTTAGAAGCAACAGGTGAACATGTGTTTGTTTCCTGCTGCTGGAGCATAAACGTTTCATGGTGGAGGAGTCTAATCCAAACATTATCCTTCTCTCTCTTTCTCTCTCAGGTCAGTCAGCGGCGGATCCATAAATCAGGAGATCAATACATCCTAATCATTTTCCTCGTGTCAGAGGCAGACAGACATCGGAAAAAGCACAGAAACATGAAGACAAATGCCAAGTTGACATTTCGCAGATAGAAAGAAAGCGTTTCCCCCGACAGCAGCGTTATTATATTAAAGCATGTAAACATGTGGAGACAAGACGTATTTATCGACGTATGAACTGTTCCATTCCCAGGTGGTTTAACTGTGACTGAATTAAAGGGGCTGTTTAAGTAAAGTGCATTGTAGGTAAGTAGACTTATTTAAGACAGGAGTATCAAACTCAACTTCAATAAGGGCCACACTGGAAAAATGAGAATCACATCAAGGGCCAGACACGTAGAGTTTATTGACATGCTTTTACCTAATCGATATAGTGTAATATCTTTGACTGTATGATTGCCTTGTCTCATATAGTCTCTCACTTACCGTTTGGGTCCGGGACGCCGGCTACCAGCGGGAGTGGTTTAGGAGACTGTGAGCCGGGTACAGGCCAGATGACGGTTCTTTATGAGAATGCAGCCGACAGGGTTGTTCAATTAAAAAATGCCAATGAAAGGAGTAGTTAATATGTTTACTATAAAGGTATCTGTCTAATGTATACGTGAGCATGTTTTGTGTTGCATGAGTGGTGATGGTGCAGTGGATATGACACATACCTTTGGTGTGGGTGACCCGGGTTCGATTCCCACTGCGATACATCAACCAATGTGTCCCTGAGCAAGACACTTAACCCTTAGTTGCTCCAGAGGTGTGCAACCTCTGACATATATATAGCAATTGTAAGTCGCTTTGGATAAAAGCGTCAGCTAAATGACATGTAATGCATGAGAGTATGTGTTGAGAGATGCATATTTTCTGTATTTTGTGTTGTCTTTGTAAAGCTGCGGAACGGACAGAGTCCAAAACTAATTTCCCTTCGGGGACAATAAATTATATCTTATCTTATCTTTCAGGGGCCGTGGTAGTGGAGTTTAGCCAGAAAAGTTTAGGAAAAAGATTGTGGTTAAAACACTCCCGAGGAATGAACAAGCATTTCCTGTGTGAAAGTATTTTGTTTTGGCTGGTCAAGTGGCTCTATCTATGGTATTGAAAGGGGAGTGTGCCTATGTTCCCACATTTCTAAAAAAAAAAAATTTCACTGAAAATTAGGCCCTATGTTCCCACATTTCCTTTTTCATAAATTTGTATCAGATTTTATCCCCCTTTCTCCCAATTTGGTAGCCAATTACACCCAACCTATTATCCAGTAGCAATGGACTACAGATGGAATGTAACCCTAACCCTAACATAGGGCCTAATTTTAAGATATATCTTAGAAATGTGGGAACATAGGGCCTAATTTTAAGATATATCTTAGAAATGTGGGAACATAGGGCCTAATTTTAAGATATATCTTAGAAATGTGGGAATATAGGGCCTAATTTTAAGATATATCTTAGAAATGTGGGAACATAGGGCCTAATTTTAAGATATATCTTAGAAATGTGGGAACATAGGGCCTAATTTTAAGATATCTTAGAAATGTGGGAATATAGGGCCTAATTTTAAGATATATCTTAGAAATGTGGGAACATAGGGCCTAATTTTAAGATATATCTTAGAAATGTGGGAACATAGGGCCTAATTTTAAGATATATCTTAGAAATGTGGGAACATAGGGCCTAATTTTAAGATATATCTTAGAAATGTGGGAACATAGGGCCTAATTTTAAGATATATCTTAGAAATGTGGGAACATAGGGCCTAATTTTAAGATATATCTTAGAAATGTGGGAATATAGGGCCTAATTTTAAGATATATCTTAGAAATGTGGGAACATAGGGCCTAATTTTAAGATATCTTAGAAATGTGGGAATATAGGGCCTAATTTTAAGATATATCTTAGAAATGTGGGAACATAGGGCCTAATTTTAAGATATATCTTAGAAATGTGGGAACATAGGAATGACTCCATTGAAAGGGGGATTTAATTCTTGCATGTTTTATTTTGCATGATCAAAAAACATCTCGCCCTCTGCTTTTTTTCACAAATCACACATAAGACATAAAGATGAAAACATCTGACTCTAGAAGAATATTTCTTACTTATTTATGAACACATAAAGCCTCAGCGGCATTGTGCACATTTCTCCAGCTCAGGCTTTTTTTTTCTTCTGTGGAGCGGGTGAAGGTGTCACAGATGAGAGTCGGCATGTTAGCGTCTGCCATTAAAGTGAGGTGAAGCAACTAGCAGAGCCTTTTGTCCGTAAGTGGCTTAGCTTTTCTCATTACTGCAGGATTTCTGTGCAGCTAACGGACTGTTTTGGTCACCTTGTTCCTTCAGGTAATTACACGTTCTTCATTTCTCATCTCCGTAGAGAAGATGAAAAGGAGCGCTGAGATCGAAACGCTTACAAAAAGAGTTAAAAATGATCCCCGCTCATGCAAAGACATGGAGGGGATGAGGGCAGTTTGACTAAATGCACACAATATTGCAGTTGCAAAGAAAATAGCTTCAGTTCTGCGCCTACAAACGTGCGGAGTGAAGAGTAAGGAGCACAACAGCAACCTATTGTTGAAAACGAGAGGTCAGATCACATCGTTTATTATAGAATCAGGTCACAGATTTATATTTATTTATTGAAAATGTCATTGTACTCGGCCGTGAAATTGTCCTTTTTGTGCTTCGGTGTTGTAATGTGGGTGTTTTTTTTTATTTCATTTGTGGTGATGTCATTTTGGTATCAGGATTTTATTGTTGTATGTTCTCTTGTGTTTTTATTAAATACTTTTGAACATTTTGGAAACATGTTACATGTTTTCACTTTAACATTGGATTTTTTTTAAAGCGTTACGCACTTCTCCTGGGAGATCGTACCCACCCGCCAAACCTATTCTCAATCCCAACGCTTGGTCAGTATCCCTCACCGTCAGATACCGACGCACAGATCCCCCTTTAGCTTCTGTATGGAACGCACCAGGCAGAGCAGTAGCTTGACCGCGGCGCTGTAAGATGATGTAGTATTAAGAGAGACAACGGTAGTGAGTAGTATGAAAGACTGAAAATCCAACAAGGCAGGTTGGGGAGGGGTGGATGGGTCAAACAACACAGGACTTTCACCCAGGAGAACGGGATTCTTGTCCCGTTCCTGTCTCGCATGTCACTGAAACGCTCATTTTTCAGACAGCTAGCTAGACTATCTGTCCAATCTGAGTTTTCTGTTGCACGACTAAAACTACTTTTGAACGTACACGTTCCACCAAAAGAAGTTCCTTCCTGAGGATATTTAGCAGCGCCACCGTGGCTCCATCTGCCGCTTAGCGCCACCCAAGACGATTGTGATTGGTTTAAAGAAATGCCAATAAACCAGAGCACGTTTTTCTTCCATCCAGGAATGCTGTGTGGACTCACCAGACCTTCCTCCACAGCGCTGTGGAGGAAGGTCTGGCAATGCAAGACTATATTAAGAGAGACAACGGTAGAGGGTAGTATTAAAGACCGAAAATCTGCGAAAGAAGGCAGGTTGGAGTGGTGGATGGGTTAAACATCACAGGACTTTCACCCAAGAGACCGGGGTTCGTGTCCTGTTCTTGTCACTGAAACGTACATTTTCTAACCCCACGCACCATCTTTTCCTAAACCTAACGTGTGTCGTTCTTCACCCGCGTGTCAGTTCAACAAACGTCCCGACCCAGAGCATCAGAAAGTGACGCCAAGAGTCCCGACCAAGTGTGTCTAAATATGACGCCAAAGGGCTAAAGGAGACTTTTTGAGTCAAAAACAAACGCCAAAGGCACCTGACCAAGCGTCGCTTTTTGACGTGCTGGGAGTGAGAATGTGTTGAAGTCACACAGTTTCAGAACAGGCGTTCGGGGCGCAGAGGGGGAACGGCAGTATTTCTCAGAAACAAATTTGAAGAAATTGAATCTGATCCTAATAACATAACTATTTAGGATGTTACATTACAAATAACATTATTTCTGCTTGTGCAATTTTAGTATTCAATAAAACCTAAAGCTATGTTTTGACACTGATGCATGCATACATGATGAAAATGACACAGAGGAGGGGCTAATTATTTACATACGGTACATGTATATGTCTTATCCATGTACTGTTTGCAGGGAAAGAACTTCAGCAGTGTAATGAATCCCATTAAGTGTGAGCGTTGGTGAACGCGCAAGGTTTTCTGGCTTCGTTACCGATCACCGCAAAGTGCTGCTTTAATTATTCCTCGCCACAGGGCCAAATGTTCATTATGCCACAACTAATTACTGCTGCACTGCTGTAATCCTTTACAGCCAAACGGACAAAGCAGTGTGTGTGTGTGTGTGTGTGTGTGTGTGTGTGTGTGTGTGTGCAACTGAAAATTGTACAGTGAATGGGATGGAAATGCTCTTAATTTCCATGATGAAAACATGTGAGATTAGATTACTGCAGGCGAGATAAAGCATTTTGACTTTTAGTCTGTTTAAAGGCTTTTATATATATATATATATATATATATATATATATATATATATATATATATATGTGTATATATATATGTGTGTGTGTGTGTGTGTGTGTGTGTGTGTGTGTGTGTGTGCTGCCGAATTAGTGATTAGCAGCTCCTGCTTACACTGTAATCATATGCCAACTATCACTGGATTACACTGAAGAAAACCTAAAAACATGATGATTTTCAGGTATATTTTACAGTTATGAAGGACATCTTTTTCACTATTCAATTCAGTTTTAGTTATAGTGTCAAATCACAAGCAGCCACGATCTAGGTGCCACCACAATCCGAGGAGGTATACGTGCAGTTTAGTGTCACAAATTCCCCATACAATGTCCTTAATTAATTATGAACCTGGTAAACCACCTGTGCTGTTTAACAGGTGTTTTATAGTAAGTAATCAATGTTGAAACAATGGCAGGGCGACCCCGTTCTTCGAAAACGATTGTGGCAAATTGCGAGGTCCTCAATGACGATCAAATTAAAAGGGGAGGAGTGGAATTTAATGAGGCTAATTCTCGAACGTGCCACACCGACAGCGACTTTGGAGTGGCTGGTGAGACGTCGCCTAATCGCGAATGCGATGATGTGCACCAATGGCCGTCACCAAGTGCGGCTGGTGCATCTGGAAAGGGGGATAGACGGCTTCAGGTGGTACTAATACACACTGTTGTCACAAATTACAGTGTAGCCTAAAGAAATCACGATAGACCTACTACTTGCCTAACCCCACCCCTCAAAACTCATTTTATAAACACTAGCCTACAGCGCTTTTCCGGCCGCGTCACGAACGGCTCTGCTCACCCGGACCCAATCGAGGGCCCGTCTGGGAGAGATTCTGCCTTAGAGGTGTTCAGTCATAATCCCGCAGACTGTAGCTTTATGGTAGCTTTGGGACACTCACTTTTTGGAAAATAATAAACTAAGCTGTCTCAAATAAGATCCTTATCATTTGTGACACTCACTTTTTGGAAAATAATTTGTGACACTAAACTGCACGTATACCATCCGGGGAAATCTGCGAGGCGATAAAGCACAAGGACTCCGTGGAAAATGTTAAGTTAGTATCATGCAATACATCTATGATTTACTCCGAGATAATGGCATCCTCGGTAGGGTTGGGTACCGAAACGCGGTGCCAATAGGGCACTGGTTCCGACGTAAACGGTAGTAACGAGACCGAATAAGAACGAAAATTTCGGTGCCTCATTTCGGTGCCTGACTTTACACTACACTCAACAGCAGGTAACGTTAGCCCACCTTTAGCTAGCAGCTGGATTAAACACAGTGGTTAAAATGCTGACAGCTAACGCTAAACGGTATAAAGTGTGACTGTATTTCACTGTAGAGGATTCCAACAGCGGGACGTAACAGTCTGCAGCTGCTGTTGTCGGAAAAACAACACAGATGGTGCGTTCACTTGAAACAGGTAGCCTCGTGGTGCATTCAAAGTTATTGTAAAATACCCTTTTCCCATCTGGTGGTTGTTTTTGTTGTTCAACAGCAATTTACCGGTGAAATAAGTTATTGTTATTGTTATACATTATTATTAAATCATTTAATTTTGACCATATGGCCTTAGCAATAAACAAGCCGTTCTTTAATGTCACCGACTGTTGTTTAGTACCCTTCTTTTTTTTTCTTTTGTTTTAACTTTATTAAAAAGTATCGGTTCAGGCACAGTTTAGGCACCAGCACCGTTTTAAAAGTATGGCTTTAGCACCGGTATCGGAAGAAATCCAAACGATACCCAACCCTAATCCTCGGAAAGTGTAAGTCACAGTGAATCTGGACACTGATCCTGTCTTTTTATTCAGAACCAGACAGTGGAATGTTTTTGAAAGGCCAAATTAGGGACATGACCTCAGTCTATCAATCCAAGCGTGTGTTTCACTGCTGAAGACCAATAATTGCCCAAAAACAAGATGGCAGCAGACCAGGCCTGGCAGATCATCAGGAGAGAGACAGTTCATGCAAAGGACGTGACACCAAACATTAAATAAATAATCTGTTCTTTAACATCGGGGGACAGTTAGTCTGGATCAACGGAAGTACATTTCCAGGATAACTGCCTGACATTCCGCGTGGCTCACATGCCAGATGTCCTTCACCTTCCACTCTCTTTGTTGCCGTTCCAAAAACTCTATTCGCTTTCAGGACACGACAACAAACTTCGAGCTAGCAAGCTACACGCTGAAAATTCCAAGTTTTGAAGAAAATTTGGATCGTGGCCTGCTTGGTTCTTTTTGGGGAATGATTGTAAAGATTTACAAAGAATATGTTCAGGTCATTTCCTCTCTAACTGGGACGTTTTGGGACCGAATGGTGGGGTTGCTGCGGAGATACACTGGTAAGAGCTAATGAGGTTTAACCATGTATCCAGATAATTTAAATATCTCACGTTACTGTATTATGTCAACAGGTAATTTCATTTAATATTGTATGTGGCGTTTTCTTTTGCAGGGTGCAAATGTTCCACCAAAACAAGTTCCTTCCCGAGACTATTGAGATAGACAGATATTTATTGTCCCATAAGGGAGATTTCCTTTCACAGTCTCACATGTGTATGGCAGTATACAAGGACAAAGACAACAACAGATAATATAGAGACCGGTATATCGACACAGAAACAACAATGTTTACAGTAGCAGAGCCACCGTCACTGCGTCCAGAGCTTAGCGCCGCCCAAGACCATTGTGATTGGTTTAAAGAAATGCAAACAACCCAGAGAGTTTTTTTTCTCCTATCCCAAAATGTATATGTGCTATAGCCAGACCTTAGTCCACAGCGCTGTGGAGATAGATCTGGCTATGCAAGACAAAGGGGTAGTGGTGGTCTAAAGGTTAAAGAAGCAAGCTTGGGACAGGTAGGTCACCGGTTCAATCCCCAGACCGGCAGGATAAAATCTGGGTGGGAAAAGTGAAAGAGCAGCGCTTGTCTCTCCCTCATTACCACCAATGAGGTGCCCTTGAGCAAGGCCCTTAACCCCAACTCAGTGGCCAGCAGATGAGACTGGTGGTTGTACTGGGCAGCTTCCAGGTATGAATGTGGAACTGTGTGAATGTGACAGGTTGTCGTTGCGAATGACAAATTGTTCTCAATCAACTTACCTGGATAAATAAAGGTTAAAAAAGGGACATTTAGTCTAATCTTCTCCTTTTCCTCTCCGTCGGTCAGTCTGGCGTGCCCGAGGGTCTGTTGATCATCGGCACACACGGGAGACAGGAAACGATGAGGGGGTGGGCGCTAGACGTGATCATTACCAAGCCATCGGGCGAAACCCCTCCCCCCTCCTCCACTGTCTACAAGCTGACGGCCATCGATCTTTCACCTGCTGCTGTAATTATCATCTTGTTAGTGCTGTGTGCTTTACCTCGGCTGCTCTAACTTTCATAACAACGACCTTCATGACAACAATAGCAGAGGATTTCAAGTTGCTAATGGGTGAAAAGACAAAAAGAAAAGGCCAGGAGAGGGAAATTTGACACTGGCTGTCCTTTACCCTGTGCTCAGACAGCAACAACACAGGGTGAAACAATGCAGCCCCCTCATTCATTTCAATGAGCCTGCGTCCTTTAAGCAGAGGATTACGATGCAGAAAATAGGGACGTAAAAATACACTCAACTCAAGATTCGATACTATTCGTGATTTTAAGGTCACGATACGATTTACTCAGGATTTTTTTTTTTAGCAGAATGAGCTACGACCTCATATCTAAACCTGAGAATGTTGGTCGCGGTTTTTGAATGTAAAGGTCGGGATTTCAAGCGTCGCTAACGTTGTGAAACCGTCATAGTTTGGTTAGGTTTAGACACCAAAACTACTTAGTTAAGTTTAGAAAGAGATTGTGGTTTGGATTAATATCAGACGTTACTTCATGTCCCGCACGTGAAGTTAAAAAAAACTGTTCAGTTTTATTTTCAAAAGGGAGTCGAACCCCAGTGTGCTGTTTGTTTCACCCATCCACCACCCCAAATTATCTCCTTATGTGGAAATTTGGCGCTCTTATACTTTGTCGACTTACTTGCTGCTTTGCTCCAATCATAATTAGCTACTGCAGCCACTAGATGGCGCCACCACTATTAACGTAAATATGAGTAGTAATGGCTGCTTGAACAAACGACTTATGGGAGCGTTTTCAGGGGAGGACAGTTTCGATCTGGCAGCAGTTCTGCCCGATTCTTCCCATTCAGGGACAAGTTTGCAAAGTGTCTCAAACCAGACTTCCTGTTTCATATTTGGAACATTTGGGATAGTGTAAATACACAACTCAACAAAATATATAACATAGGTATAGTCGTTTTTAGACATTTTAATGCAGAAATGTTACATATTATCAGGGCTGTAGTCAAGTCCACCATTGTTGAGTCCAAGACCAGTCCAAGACCAGGACTAGTCGCGACTGAGTCAAGACCAAGTCAAAAGATGTTCAAGTCCAAGTCAAGGCCGAGTCCAAATGAGAGACAGTCAAGATCGTAGAAAGAAAGGGTCAAATTAGGCTACATTATTTATTTAAAATATAAAATGGAAATGTTTCTATTCTTGAACTTATTACTTGTCCTAAGAATTCATAGTACAAAGAGCTTGCTGACATCGTGTCTGTGGCCAAAATTAAACTGATTGATACCTGATGATTGAGGTATATGATGCAGCCAGGCGTATCCCAGGCAACCAATCACAAAGCCCGTTCTAGATGGATTTTTAATTAAAATAATAGCGGTTTTCTGAACGAGTGCGCTTCATCAATGGTTTCTTTTTGAAGGAGGAAGTTACTTTAGGATAAAAGCATATAGTGATGGACTCGGTCAAGAGAGACCAATTAGAATATTTGGCCGAGTCCAACGGCCGAGTCCAAGACAAGTCGGGGTCCAAATACCAACGAGTCCAAGACATCAGAAAAGCATCTCGAGTCCAAGCTCAAGTACTACAGTACTACAACTTAACAAGGTGACATATTGTCACCTTCTTAAAATAATGGCCTAAGTCATTTTTTCAGGTTTTTCAGAAAACACAAAAAACTAAACAGCCTTAGGCCATTATACTAAAGGTGTGGAATCACAAGACCTGTTCAACTGAGGATGTAGGCAATTTTACCAGAGGTGGCCAGCACCATGAGGAGATGATTTAGGCAAAGAAATCATTTTTGTCAAAAAATGACTTAGGCCATTATTTTTGGAAGGTGACGATATTGTACCTTTAAAGGTACTCTAAGCGATGTCACGCGTTTTTTAGGCTACAACATTTTTTGTCACATACAGCAAACACCTCCTCACTATCCGCGAGCTGCCGGTCCCCTAAACACACTGTAAAAAAACGTGGTCTCTGTAGACAGCCCAGGCTCCACACACGGCAACAAAAACAAAGTGGTCCAATCTGGACCATGCATACATACACAAACCGTGTTCCAGCGTTCAGCCAATAACGGACAAGAAGGATTTAGGGGGTTGGGGCGGGGGGAGGGGGGGTAGTGCGCTGAAGCAGAGAAGGGAGGGGACGGTATGAGGAGGAGGGAGGAGCGAGCTAGTCTCCGTTTTGTTTGAAAATACTTTGAACGTCAACAAGAAGTAACGTCACCCAACATCGCTTAGAGCACCTTTAAATGGTCGGCGGTGGACGTGTCTCACAGTACGATTTCACCTCCTCTTGTTCCTCTCGTGATTGTCATACTTTGTGTTGAGGAGTCTTTAAGTGAGAGGTAAGATTATAGAAGGAAAACAACTGAAATTTCGAATAAAGATTTTGATCATGAATACAAATATGAACATTTATTGTAATGTAATGTAAAGTGTTAATGCATCATTTCTATATCTCTTCACAGTAAATGCATTCTTTGTACTTTGTTTCAGCCTCTGTCAGTTCGCTCAGATACTTTCCATAGCAGATTCACGTTCATGATTATGTAAATTCAATGAAATTCTTCAATCACGTTTATGTAGTTTCTTTTCCGTCGGCGGCTTTTCACCAGTGTTCTCAGGATAAAGAAGCTTTTATGACTCAGCGCAGGATTAAACAACTCCCTCATGATGGATTTTTTTTTTTTAGTAAATGTCGACTTTTCTCTGCCTAATGTGCTTTACCTTCCTTGACATTGCACCATGGAACCAGTCAGATTGACTTGTGAATCATGTCAAAAAATCCCGCAGATGAAAGACTCCTTTGAAAGCAGCAGTAAAAGAAAATCAAGCCTTTCAGCCCGCGTTTGAACGTCGACGAGGCACTGCCGGATCAAAATCCATTCAAACAATAACATTTTTCCCCTTTTTTTTGATTGTGATTAGGCCTTATTTTTCTGACAGCCACTAAAATAATTGTGAAAGTAATGAGATAGTGGCAGTTTTTTTTTTTCTTCTCACTTTCTCTCTCCTTTCAAAAAATGAAAAGATGATGAAAACATCCGTGACTCCAGGAAAAGAGCGTTGCTGGGTTGGAAAAGGACTTCAAAGGGAATGATAAGCAAATGTAGCCGAGCTTTCGTTCTGAATTAAGTCAACCAGTCACTTTAATCAAATTGTTTTTAGAGGAATCAAACTATAAACACAGAACCAGAGAGAAGAGAAAGATTGATTTTCAGCGCCTCCTCAAACAGCGTTCTGTAACACACCGACAACCACTTCTTCCCATTTATGGTGAATTTTTTTTATGTTTTGACTCTTTCTGTTGACCTCGGGCCCTGTCAATCCCACTTTAACACAAACAACAATAATATGAATTAGACAGAAGGAAGCAGACAGCACTCTCAATTATGCTCTTTTCCCGCTGGCTTGGCATGTTGACGTGATGAACTCCACTGGAGTCATTCCACGTTATGTCACTGTTAGTCGGGATCAACGGAAGTACATTTCCAGGATAAAGCCTGACAGGCTTTGCCCCCCACCTTCCACTCTGCGTGTTGCCGTTCTCAAACTCCCTTCGCTACCGGAAACAACAACAACCTTCGAGCTAGCAAGCTACACGCTGAAAATGGCAAGTTTTGAAGAAAATTTGGACGGTGCAACATGACAGGCGTGCTTGCTTCTTTCAGGGAATGATTGTAAAGATTTACAAAGAATATGTTTTCGGTATTTCCTCTCTAACTGGGACGTTTTGGGACTGATTGGTGGGATTACTGTAGGCGAAGTACACACGGTGATCCACTGGTAAGAGCCAATGAGGTTTAACCACGTATCAGCTAATTTAAATAGCTCACGTTACTGTATGGTGTGAACAGTTAACCTCATTTAATATTGTATGTGGCGTTTTCATTTTCGTTTTCCTTCCACCAAAACAAGTTCCTTATCGAGACTATTTAGCAGAGCCACCGTCGCTGCGTCCAGAGCTTAGCGCCGCACAAGACGATTATGATTGGTTTGATGAAATGCAAACAACCCAGAGGTTTTCTTTCTTATATCCCAGAATGCATCTGTGGTGTAGTCAGACCTTCCTCCACAGCGCTGTGGAGATAGATGCTAGCAGTGCAAGACTACATGACTGGGAACCCTCTCTGGACTTGCATACTGTGATCTGTCTTCACCTTTATCACATCAAGAATGCTTTTATGAATTACGCATACTCATCATCATGTACGAAGTCTGTTGGAGTCCAGATATTTGGATTTAGCTGTTATCTAACTAAAAGGGTAGAGTCTCTGTCTGTCCTTGGATTTTCTCGTCAATCGTTCATCCGATCGGCTTCACACTTGGCTTGGGTGTATTGCTGGGGACCCAGTTTTGGATTCATGTAATATTTTGGCGAAGGTATGATTCACCTCAGTACACTTACATTCCCTTCCCATTATTAACTTTTATTGCCGATCACAGTTATTGTTAGATTGTCAAACGTGTGAAGCAACAGAAGCACCACAAACCAGTAAAAGTACCAAAAGTAAAAGTACTCATTATGCAGAATGACTTATTTCAGGATCATATATATTATATTACTGGATTATAGTTATATTCATGTGTTCATCACTTTAATGTTGCAGCTGGTAAAGGTGGAGCTCAATTTAATGACTTTATATAGTGTTGGCCTGTAGGAACCTGTTGTTCCCCTGAATGAAGCTGAATCACATGGCGTAGGCCACGCCCATTTGGGTGTGGGATTTTTTTGTGTGCTAAATCTACTCTTTCGAAGTCCTCCTGGAGTTTTCGCCAGATCTGCAAGAAACTTGGCATATAGCATCTCCAGATGGACCTGTCAAAAAGTTTTAAATAATTTTTATCGGTTAAAAAAATGTGCAAATTACGAACTAACACATTTTTGTAGCTAGGACCATAACGCAAACTTTTGCATCTCTCGTCCAAAGTTGATGCTATCAACACAAAGCTTCCTGTTTGCCATGTTACTGTGAAGCTTTGGACCAAATTTGGCGAAAATTTGCCTAATCAATAATAATACATTATTGTTTATCAGTTGAACGTACAATATTGGCTTCCAAAATGTAGTGCAGCGGAAGTATAAAGAAGCATAAAATGGAAACCTCAAAATTGTACAGTACTTGAATGTGTTTGAGCGGGGTCAGCCCAATGGTCCCATAGCCATATGTTCCCACATTTCTAAGAATTTTGTTTTTCACTGAAAATTAGGCCCTATGCTCCCACAGCCCTATGTTCCCACATTTCCAAGATTTTTCTTAAAATTAGGTCCTATGTTAGGGTTAGGGTTACATTCCATGTGTAGTTCATTGCTACAGGATAATAGGTTGGGTGTAATTGGCTACCAAATTGGGAGAAAGGGGGATAAAATCTGATACAAATTTATGAAAAAGGAAATGTGGGAACATAGGGCCTAATTTTGAAAAAAATCTTAGAAATGTGGGAACATAGGCACGCTCCCGTTTCATCCACACCCCATGGGGTCTACATCACATTTAAAAACCTATACCTTTTTCACTCGCTTTAAGCTGTTTGGCTTCTGCCAAGTCCTCTCTTTACTTATTTGTAATTCCCTATACTGCTTTTTAACATATTGTTGATTTGATTACTTCTCTTCTAACTTTCAATTTATTTACTTGACTTTGGCTTATCATGTCAGTTTTTTGTATTATTTGTTATGTACCTTTTCTGATGTTGTTTATGTATACTGAGGCAGATCTTAAACCATCTGCCTCGACTGAAAAGCACTATGGGTCAACTTCTGTTGTTTTAAGACTCTGACACACCAACCCGATTATCACCCGTCGGACAGTCTGGGAGGTCGGTGACTGGAGTCTGTTCGGTGTGTTCCGTGCTGCCATCAGTCGGAGGAGCCTTCGGCCTTCATTTTGGCCGATTTCACTTGTTGAATCAGCCAGCGGGCAGTCGGTGGACTCAATGACCTGATTGGTGGAGTGCTAGCCCTTGACTAGTGAATCAGTGCTTCTTCCACAAGAAGAAGCCCGAGAGCTGACAACGCCAGTATCTTCTTATTACTAGCCATCGTATTTTCTTCCATTCAGCGAGTAATGACAACGATCATTTTTGACATTTTTTCTGATGAAAACAATGACTGACGACAGCGTGCTCTGTGTTTACCAGGTCTAGAGAGATGTTCCGCCATTTCCAGTTTTCATTTTTTGGGCGACAATACAGATTAGTGCCGCCTGCTGTTACGGAGACGTAATACATCTTGCACATGCGCAGAACGTACGCTCAAGTCGGCGTCGCTTCCGGTGTTTTTTGAGAGACGGGAGCCGACTGATCAGTCCGACTGCCTTTTCTGCCGACCGTCGGATGTCGGATGTCGGGTTGGTGTGTCAGAGCCTTTAACCCTTGTGTCGACTACGGGTCAAATTGACCCGTTTTTAATTTTTGTTTTATATCAGAAAATATGGGACGTAGAAATAAGCGCTGAAAATGTGTAGAAGAAAAATGTAACAATTTAAAATGTTGGAAAAAGCAAAAACAAACAGAAAAAAAGGCGTCAAAAACGTTGGTTTTTTCAAGGTTGACAGGAAGACAACACAAATGTGCTATAGGCTATAAATAAAGACTTGACTTCATTAGCAAATCAAATTACTTTTCATTCACTCAAACTTGTTTTTTGGTAAAGTGACAGCCTTTTCATGTTTAAATGTATTTAAATGAGTACCTATTTTACTGCATGCAATTTTAAAGTACAATTGAGTCATACATTAAATGTGTTAAAAGATACGTAGGCAAATTCATTTTGGACAGTTCTTGTTGCAATTTACAGATGTGTAGGAAACGTGAAAACATATTTCATTTTTCTTACTGTATTATCAAAAAAAATAAGGCAATAGAAGTTAATAAGCTTTTCTCTTTTCAGGTGTGTTCAAAATGAACATGAAGGTAATTTTAGAGGTAGTGCAATTTCATAATAAGTCATCCAACATACAGCTTCTTATGCTCTTAATACCTGAACAAATATGTCTTGCACCTAGTGCAACCATATTTTTTAGGGGGAAAATAGAAAGTCAAACTCACAAAATAACCTCAAACTGCAGGAGGGATAAGGAGTGCTTCAGAAACACATGGTGGGCAGTCGAAATAGATGATCGTTTCTCTTGAAAACAGCTGGATTTGATGCAACGGCGGCCGCTCCTCGCTTTGCCATCGGGCATGAAGCAAAGAGAAAACGGAGCAGATGAGCTGCGAAAACACAAGCCAAAATCTGTCTGTGAGAAAGGCAAACTGATGGCCGAGCATTAGTCTGCTTCCATCCGAGCCGGTTAACCGGAGAGCTGCCATTACTCATGTCCTAACAGCCTGTAATGGAATTTTCCTCGGATGAGCAAAAGGTTGTCAAGCCACTCGCCGCAGATCAGAGAAGCAGCTCAGCGGACTGGAAGCCCAACAGGAAGAGATGGGTCTGGAGAACACACACACACACACACACACACACACACACACAGGGCTCAAAACCACTTGTTTCCATTAATTACATGAGAGCGTTAAGGACACAGACTGTCGTTAGCAACTGTTTTTACTCTTGAAAGTGAATCTCTTTATTCATAACACCAGATTCTGCATTACTGTCTACACAATTAATGCAAATCACTGCTTTCAAACCTTGTTGGCTTGTGAGGCGATGCCTACTTGTGATTCCCATGTGATTCCTCATCACGGGATATCATTTGGACATGATAAACTTGTGATTCTACGTCCTCTGATTCTGACATTTGAAGCCAAAAGAGGTGAAAGTATTCTGTCATTTTCAGGATTCAGGAACAGAAAAATACTTTGCACATAACGTGAGACGGGTTCGTTGGAGAGGGACAAGCATAGGCGTTGATTTCGGTGGGGACGGTGGGTACGCGTACCGATCAGATTTCGTCATGAGTCATCACGAAAGTCACCCACCACTTTTTTTGAAAACCTCAAGCTCAATTTAGTTAAAAAAAAATAAAGTTCATAACACATAATTCTTGAGCGACAGATGCCAACAAATCCACAAAAATCTCTATCCCCACAGGGCAGGCACAGACACAGCCACTCTGCTGCTGCGCTGGCTGCACACTTCTCTGTTCACAACACTACAACAACTTTTTTTTTTGGGAAAACTTAAGGCTTTCTTCTTCATAAAACGTGTCAGACATCATCACATTTGTTTATACATTTTTATTCATTTACATTAGTAAACTACAGGACAGCGTCTTTGAAAACATGACCTGCACGAAAGAGAAAAAAAAAATGAATGCGTCATTGTACCCAGCACTTCTGAAAATGCACTACCAAATGAGTCTCTGTCCCCAGCACATTTCAAACCAAACTGACAGCCATAGGGACGAGTAGGTCAAAAGTTGCAAAGAAACTCCCGCACACTCTAAATTGCAAAGATAATTTTAATAGCTGGCAATGTTTCGGTAACTAGACCTTTATCAGGCAAAATAATAATTCAAGAAAAATGTATTTTGTTTAACGGACCTATTTTATTTTCCTTCTTTTATTTCTTTAATCATCTCATGACTGCTCAGATTTAATTCGTGGCACTTTTGCAGCTCCCAGTTTGGAAGCAACTTTCACGGGTATTTATTCAAATGTAGCTATTTCTCTGCGTTTTGGCCTTTCGTCCACACAAACTGCATTTTAGGTAATGGAAAATGAATCGTTTTGGAAAACTCCATTCAGGGTGAAGATGTTCTGAAACGGTTTTAAATCATGTTTGTTAGTTCCTTATGTCTGTTGTCCTGTAATCTATATGCTTGACGTTCCACTTCCAGGATTGCTCCGTTGCCGCCAGACAAAATCCGCCGGATTTCACTCATTTAGGCCGGATATCTGTTGCCTTGGGCTTCCTTTGTGTTGGTGTTCTAAACTCTGGTAGATTTCTGAGGACTATGGTTAACTCCAATCTGAGTTTTCTGTTGCACGACTAAAACAACTTTTGAACGTACACGTGTTCCACCAAAACAAGTTCCTTCCCGAGGCTATTTTGCAGCGACACCGCAGCTTTTCTCCGGTGCTTAGACTCTCCTCCAGCGCGCTTTGGAGGAGGGTCTGGCAAAGCGAGACTAGTTGTCCTGTAATGTTCTTAACTCTTTGGTGAAGCCGAAGACCATTTAACAAATTGCAACCAATAATGATTTTATCTAACTTAACTGAAGGCTGAAAGATTATTGCGAGGAGAACCCCCATAATTGAGTCGTCGCTCTCAACCTGAAAAAAAAGAAAATTAAGGTAATCCGTCAACGGTCATTCAAAGGATTTTGTATAATTTAATGGGTTATTTAACATTAATAACACTTAGTAACTTTGTAAGCCATGCACAAAGGTAATTCAAACCTTATAATACATACGTGCCTTCAGGGATTCACCCATTAAGAAATGACACTGACCCATACTATGACATTTAATGTTGATTTAATGGAGAAATTAAGACTTGATACGAGATAAAATACACATTTTGGATCATACATTGGAATCAATTACTCACAAAGATGCATAGTTATGACCAAAGAGGTATTTTTTGCAGGATTAAAAAGTATTTTATCTTAATGATTGACAGCTCTAGTTTAAAACTATGAGATGCTTTGAAATATATCTTTAATGTTTGGTCCTTTAAACTGGAGATTTTTCTGTGTACAACATGTAGAGTTGTTCACTGTTTGCAGAGTAAATTTACCCAGCAGCTGCGGGGTCAAAGGTCAGAGGGACAGTACCAGCAGCGGGTAGCTGGTTCAGCATGGCGGCCGACTCGTTGGCCTTTGCTTATATCAAACACTTCACCCTTCTGATCTCTGTGAGCGTCACGCTGACATTCAGGCTAATTCCCTTTCATTTAAAAAGCAGACACTTTATCACTGGAGCACCTCGTGGTGGTGAGTGATTACTGATGTCATCCTGACTCACAGTTAACCCGGCTCACCGCGTAGGGATGACTCACAGCGCCGGTACATCTCACAGCGCCGGTACATGTTGTCATTAAAACACAGTGTGAGCTGATATTAAGGAAACGTGGAGGATGCACATGTTGAGGAGCCCTGCAGGGAAGAGGAGCGACGGTCACAATCCACCCGCTGGAACAATGAAAATGTGGAGATTCACAGGGATTAACAGCAGAAGTTGGATGTTTCTGATACACTCTCGGGTCTTGAGAAGTCTTGGATGGACGTGAAACCCTCCTGGTTGAATCATCCGTACAAAAGACGGAACAACTGTGTTAGAAAGTGTGAGTTCTTGTTTTTACGTTACAAGAATCAATTGACATGAACAATTAAAGCAGCAAAGTTGAAACTAAAGGCCCGATTGAGCTGACGCACAAGCAGTTGCATACTGGGAAAGTGTTTGCATGTGCCCAAGACAACGCGCGCAACATCGTGCGTGGCTGCGCGACCGGTACAAGTCGGCAGCTGTCCACAGATATTTAGAAATGATGTTCGGGTTCGGGTCGGGCACGGTCACATCAGTGCGATAAGGCATTGAACATTTTAAATTTAAAACAGCTTATTACATGCACTTGTTGCCCCGTGTGCGCTGATGTGCTCATCTGTTGACATTTCCGAATGCCTTCCTACAGTTGCTTAATAAAAGCTTTCCACACAAACAAACGTACATGTGTCATTAGTATGAGAAAAAAAATGAGATTTCAACTGTGTCGGGCTCGGACATAAATATCTTAATGCCTGTCGGGCTCGGGTCGGGTTCGGTTACTGCTCTGTCGGACGCGGGCCGGGTTCGGACAGAAAAATGCGGCCCGAGCCTCACTCTAATGTGCGAGCCTCCCGGATGGGTGAGCTGAAACTCTTATTGCCTGGTTGTCGGTTCACGAGTCGGCTATCGGGCCGAAAATAAATCTAAATTAGCATCACTAATTTCTTGTATTGAACAAAAATGAAGTCTTGCTGAGAAACATAATTGTCAGGGATAGAAATACTATAATAGACTCAGCAGTTGCTCCCATTCTGCCACTCTCAAAATGTAATAATATGGAACATGAATATAGATGTGATCTAATGATGATAATAACGATGATGGTGATAATAGTGTTGTCTCCTCAAAAGTGTTTTGGTGTTGAAACTGATAATCAGATCCTCTGAGAGAAGGGAAATAATGGTGAAACGATGCAGAGCGCAGGGGCATAGTGAGTTGAAATGCACCTTTAAGCCGCCCCCCTTTTATTCCGAGCCATTTCCTATTGACAGCCTGCTGGGACTCTGAATTGAAAGGGCATGATCTTTTCTGAAGGCAGACAGGGGATTGTACAGACACTATTTTCAGAACCACATCAAGCCAATTAGCACAGCAGCAGCTAAGCTGGTGCATGCTGGGAGCCTGCGTATGTATAAGTATGAGGATGTGTGTGTGTGTGTGTGTGTGTGTGTGTGTGTGTGTGTGTGTGTGTGTGTGCGTGCATCTGTTTTATGTAAGCTGAGCCATATGTTCACATTCCGACTGTATGTGGTCGCGCACTGTGCCGCATGTCTCCACGCAGCCATGCGGAGGGTAAAATTATCCCGGGCTTGTTAGCTAAAGCGTCCCAAGCGACTGCTAATTAGCACATAATAGGACAGGCGCGTCCGCCACAGAGGGGCCTGTAATTTAAGAATAAAGTTCATTTTCCTTGCAGAGACATTCCTAGCAGCCGTGACCAGGCAAATAGAGGCAGCCTCCTCTCCATTAGCATCACTCTTCAGCCGTGAACCGTCAAGTTATTATCAGCTAAAAAAAAGTGCTGTTTTCGCTACTGTACGTAGAGCACAAGAGGGATAAATCTCAAGGCGCCTAAGTATTGTTTTCCAGCTCATTTTGGTCTAATTTGTCAGTTTTCTATGAGAGGAAAGTAGTGGTTTCTCCAGCCCTGTAATCTGACGTTTTAGTTTAGCGCAGAAACTTCAGGGGTGGCTCTGCCGCCGGAGCAAGCAGGAAACTGGAAATGTCACTGTGTTGAAGGTGTGAGAGCGCGAGCAGCAGCTGGAAATAGAAAGAAGATGAATCACATTCGGTTTGTTCTGTAATTGCAGGCTTCACGTTTGCAGCGAGAGACAGAGAGGAGAAGCCGCGTCGTCGAGCCATCTGGAGCTCCAGCTATCGGCTTCTGTGGGAGGACTGGGAAAACCTCATGATATCAACATTCACCTTTCCAAAATTAATCAACGCCAGCAGAAACATATAACAGTGTTATAAGTTATAATAACACCTTTAATGAAGGAACAACTACATGTTGTTTCAATTAATGTCAGACTTATCTGGAGGGGTTTGTACAGCTTTATTGTCATTATAGAATAGCCTGGTTTGCAGGCTCCAGGCTCGCACAAACACACAGAATAAAATAAAAGAATAAAATACGACATATAAGGATATAAATGTAGCACTCAAGGAAGTAAAAGTAAAACTAATATGTATGTATTAGGGCTGTCATTATGGATTTAGGCCTCGGGCCGCTCCGTAGTTTGGGAAATCCGGAAGCGATGCAGCAGTAACGTTGTGGATGGGGGAGCGTGCCTATGTTCCCACACCCCTATGTTCCCACAGCCCTATGTTCCCACACCCCTATGTTCCCACACCCCTATGTTCCCACAGCCCTATGTTCCCACACCCCTATGTTCCCACAGCCCTATGTTCCCACAGCCCTATGTTCCCACAGCCCAATGTTCCCACAGCCCAATGTTCCCACAGCCCTATGTTCCCACATTTCTAAGATTTTTTTCAAAATTAGGTCCTATGTTCCCACATTTCCTTTTTCATAAATTTGTATCAGATTTTATCCCCCTAACCCTAAAAATGTTGTGGGAGGATAGGGCTTAAATTGAAGGGAAATGTAGGAACACAAGACCTTATTTTGAAAATGTCCTAGAAATATGGGAACATAGGACCTAATTTTAAGAAAAATCTTAGAAATGTGGGAACATAGGGCTGTGGGAACATAATTAATGTCAAACTTATCTGAAGAGGTTTGTACAGCTTTAAAGATGACATGACAATACAGAGGTGCACAATTAAATTCAGTGGTAGCCGCCTCCAGGCTTACACAAACTGTATAAACATATATTTAGAATTAAATAAAAAAAAACATTAGACAGAAATAAATAAAAGAAGCACTAAAGGAAGAAATGAAAAAGGGAACTAATATGTATGTATTAGGGCTGTCAAAATGTACGTGAGTTAACGCAAATTCCTTTGGATGCCACTAATTTTTTTGGGAAATCCGGAAGCGATGCAGCAGTAACAGTAAATTCTGTAACTATTTGAACTACATTTGGTTGGAAACCTGCGTGGCAGAGAAAGACACTGACCCCGTGTGAAGGTTGAGGGTCTGATTCCCTCCTGAATTGAAATTTGCTTCCATTTGTTTCCTGCTAATCGACAGCTGATATTTAATAAATGTGCAGAAACTGTAAACTAACGACAGAAGACGGAGGGAGCCGTTGACGTCCGCAGACAGCCGATCGATCAGAGAGCCGGGGAGTCTCACTTCCACTCGGCCCGCCCACTTTAACCTTTACCGCTAACTGGCCGACAGGTCCATCAATCAGCGGGACTGACAGCTGCAGCGGCCGCACATCCGGCAGGTCGATGGCATGGATTTTTTCTCCTCTCAGATACAGATATTATGACATCTGATGGCGACGGCGGTTCATATTCTCCTATCTGAGAGAAGCACACGCAGAGTGAAGAGAGTATAAAGATCAATCTGTGTATCTGCTGCAGGGAAAGGCCCACAAATTACATTTTCTCAGTCATTACCTTAAACTATAGCTCAATATCTCAAACCTCTAAACACAAAATGAAAAAAGCGTTAATGATTTTGTCAAAATTCCAAAAAATATGGGCGACTGGGTAACTCATCTGGTAGGGCAGGCGCCCATATATAGAGGTTTACTCCTTGACGCAGCGGCCGCAGGTTCAACTCCGCCTTGCGGCCCTTAGCTGCATGGCATTCCCTCCCCCTCTCTCCCCTTTCATGACTTCAACTGTCCTATAAAATAAAAGCCTAAAAAAGCAAATTCTCAAAAAGACTCTTTGCTTCAAAATAATGCACACAGCTATCATATAAATATCTCTTACACAGCATCAAGTAAACACTGCTGGGATACTTTTAAAACACTGCCATCAAAATACTACGTTATAGATGTTTTGGCTCAATGACCGAATATCCGAATGTTCAAATGTTCTTAATTTCCTGTTTTTTTAATTTTGCCCCTCATGTATTTTAGGCTTTTAGGTAATGTTTTCTCTCTTTGTGTTTAATGTTTTTATTGTAAAGCACTTTTTAACTGTGTTTTGAAAGGTGCTATACAAATAGTTTATTCTTCCTATTACATTTCTTCACATGAATGCAAATTAGTAATTACCTCCCTTGGACTTACCACAGCAGCACTGAAGTTAAAGTCTGTCGAGTCTAATCCGGTCAATTAGTGGGTGTTCTGGCTATTTTACATATTCAAACGTATAAAGTTGTGTAGAAATTGTTTCCTTTTTCTCCTTTTTTTATAGGGGGGGCAGAGGTTAGTGTCCCAAAAGTTTATGGTGCAGCAGAGTATCATAAATATTGCATTGACACATATACATTGAAACATATCCTGTTTTTATCTGGGCTGCCTGTTTATTTTATTGGTTTTTAATTTCTTAAATATTATAATATTTTAATTTTGCCCTTTATGTATTTTAGGCTTATCGTTTATTTTATTCTCTTTGTTTATAATGTGTTCTGTTGTTATTGTAAAGCACTATTTTAACCGTGTTTTGAAAAGTGCTATAAAATATAAAGTTTATTATTTCTTTTACATTTCTTCACATTCACGCAAGTTAGTTATTACTGCCCTTGGATTTTGTGTAAACTTACCACAGCAGCACTGAAGTTTAAGTTTGTCAAGTCTAGTCTGGTCAATTAGTGGTCTTTGTTTAGGTATTGATGTGTTTAAAAATACTGAACTTAATCCATCAATATTAATAATCCTGGGTTCCTAAAAGGGGAGCGAGCCTATGTTCCCAAAGCCCTATGTTCCCACATTTCTAAGATTTTTTTTCCAAAATTAGGTCCTATGTTCCCACATTTCCTTTTTCATAAATTTGTATCAGATTTTATCCCCCTAACCCCTAACCCTAAAAAATGTTGTGGGAGGATAGGGCTTAAATTGAAGGGAAATGTAGGAACATGAGACCTAATTTTGAAAATGTCCTAGAAATGTGGGAACATAGGGCTGTGGGAACATAGGGCTGACCCCCTAAAAGTTATCAGAAGTAGAAGTTTGTTCACGGTTGATGTCGGTGAAGTTGGTGAGTGTCTGCACTGTAAACTGTGAAGCAAACAGAGCTGTGAGCAGCAACACCTCGCCTCGCCGCTCTCCGTACGGCTGCGTCTGACTGTAGGGAATCATTATGAGCCATCTGAGGATGTTTATTAATGACCCTGGCATGGCGGGAGGTGGCTGCCATGCTGTTAATGCCATTCACTGGCACACAGCGAACCGTGGCAGCGCACAAAGAGAGGCAGCGAGGCAGAGGACAAGGCGCCTGGTGGACATCCATATTAATGCCAAGCGTAGCCTGTGTTCTGCTGCCATGAGCCCCAGCTGAAGTCCAGACAGAGCAGCCTGATCCCTCAGGACGCGCTCCTTTATCTTCATACCAGCACATCCGTTCCAGCCCAAACTGTCACCAGACGTCTCGAATGATGTCTAGGGATGTCCTCAAAATGTCTTCAGATGCCTTCTGATGTTCCAAGAAGATGCTGAGACTTGAGAGCAAAAAAGTTTGGAAGAGAAGATTAAACTTCGCTTTGAACATCAGAATGTAGAGTCAAAGATGAAGTTTGGTGCATCAAATAGTGAATATATTCCTTAATTTTGATAATGTTTGTCCTTGTCCCTTCATCCTTTTTTTGTGTGCAGTTGTGATGCTGCGTCGGACGTTGTTTCGGCAACCCTGCTCAGCTGTGGCTGCTTTCAGTCAGCTGCACAAACTCTACACCACACTGTAGAAGTTCTGTCAGATTGTGAACGATCTGATCAACATGAGCGACTTAAATTTCAAGCAGGTTTGAATTAAAGTCAAAATTAAAGTTATGTAACCTGACACCCCAGATAGTTTGTTAAACAGAAGTATCTGAGAAGCCGTCATTGGAAACCGTTTGGAAAAGGGCAGGCACTTTAAAAAAAAAAAAAAACCTGGCAGGGGATTGGATGAACCATCTCTCTATCTATGGGGTCAGCCCTATGGTCCCACAGTCCTATGTTACCACATTTCTAGGATTTTTCTTAAAATTAGGCCCTATGCCCCCTGCCCGCTGTTATGGGAGGTGATCCACAAAAGCCTATATTTGGTCGGAGCAGAGGGTTTATTTTTTCGAAACAAAGGGACGTCGGACTAGTGGGCTGTAGGACCAAAGGGAATTTTTCAGATTATTGAGAGGTCGGAATAATGGAGCGTCGGAGAAATGGGCAGTCCCCCTCTGGGAGATCACTAACGTTTACGAATTTTACACTAACACACCAGGAAGTAAAATGGCCTAAATGAAGGTAAATACTTAGGAATTATTTGGTTATTTTCTGTAGAAAATTAACATTTATCTGTTTTGCTTTGTTTTAGAAGCCTAAGGTAATTCCAAAAAATGCGTACAATGTTTGAAAAACAAGAATGTATTGAATTGTCGCCTGTGAATTTAGTCTGTGATGCTGTGATGTGATTTTCATGTCGTAACAACAAAGGTCAGACAGAATCGGTTTCACGTTCTCTCTAATGAGTGAAATGACTTCAAAGCAGCTCTAATCCTAATCTGGTTCTCAGGAAGATCCTCTTTGTGCTGACTTTGACCCTCTGTCACACCGCTCATTTTCAAATCCACTTTTCTGACGCAAACGGGATGAAACGCCTGAACAACTCTGCCGGCTGAACATGTGAAAACCTTACATGCACAGCGGGGGATTTATTCACTGAGAAGCACCTGCATTTTGCCACCTTTGCATGTTATTGATTTCACCAAAGGCAGCGCTTTGCTGAACAGGTAACGTAGCAGGGAGAGCTGCTGCTTGAGCAGAGGCCATCTCTCCGTAGGAATATTTAAACATGCAGCCGTTGGGACACATAATGAGACTGTGATCAGATCTGTACATGGTGCACGTTACGAAACCGAAACATAGGAATCTGTGTGTGGGAGGAGAACACGTTCTGCCGTCCTCCAGGGTTTCCTTTCATGATCCTCCACTCTCACCAATGCCCAAGGGGACGATGAAGCACCGGTACTACTGCTCCACGCCACACACTGACACACAAACACACACACGCAAATACACACAGCAGAGTAAGGACATCGCTGCGAGGCCTTGAAGCTTTTCTCTCGCCGCACCTGTGTCTCTCGGCATCACTTTATCAGGTCGCTTATTGAAGAAAAGGACCCGTCAGATGTCAGCGCACAACACGCAAGCACGCAAACACACACACAAAGGGTTTATATCTGCACCATTCATGGGCAGTTGTGGCTGAGGTGGTAAGAGCAATCACCTACTGATACGAAGGTAGGTGGTTTGATCCCTGGCCCTGCAGCTCCATGCCGAAGTGTCCTTGGGCAAGACGCTGAACCCTGAATTGCTCCCGACTGCATCGGAGTGTAAGGGTGTTTTCACACCTACCTCATTTGGTCTTGACTTTTCAGTTTGATCCGAACCAAAATTAGAGGTGTGAAACCCCCCCCGGACCACGGTCCGGATCAAAAGACCAAATTTTGGTCCGATAAAAAGAGGTGGTCTCGGTTCGTTTATAGTGTGAAAGCATTTTTTGCGATGGTTCGGACTTTCGGACCAAATACAAGAAGCTCTGGCAGGCTCCGGGGAATAGCTCCTTTAAGGAATAGCTCGGTGCTTAGTGTGTAGGCTACATGAGAGAGTGACGGTGAATGCGCTCAGAGCAGACAGCTGTCGGCTATCAGAGCAGAGAATACATCAGCAGTTTATTTGTTAAGTGGCAGTAAATGTACAGTGTAGGTTTCTGTTTGTCTCTGAATAAATTCTCCAGAAAGTAAGTTCTACAAATACGAGAGGACGGGGAAGCCCGTCTACAAACCAATCAATTAGATGTATCAGGAGACGCAGCTCACGTATGTGATGACGGCAGGACGTAGTTTTGTCACGTATAGGTCTTTAGTGCACTTGCATAACTGCAGTGTGAAACCAAAACTTATTGGATCAAATTTATACAATGTAACAAAAACATGAACTTTGGTCCGGACCTTGGTTCGGACTTTAGGTGTGAAAATGCCCTAAATGTGTGTGAATGTTCATCTAATGAGCAGGTGGCACCTTGTACGGCAGTCTCGGCCACAGTGTGTGAATGGTGAATGGTTCCTGTACTATGTAAAAGTGCTTTGAGTAGTCGTTAAGACTAGAAAAGCACTATATAAAAACAGTCCATTTACATTTACATTCAATCAAACGGAAATATTGTAGCACATGTACTTGTTCCCCAACATTCAGCCAGACATATTTGGTGTGTTTGGAAACTTTAAGATGTCCTCCACACTTTTAAAATAAAGCTGTGTGGGTTTGAAACAGCGTTTGGCTAAACAACATAAGATTGTTATGATGAGGCCTCTGGTGGAATCAGCGGGGATAAGGAGGTTAAATAGATTTTCAGCTCCGTGCTTCCTGGAAAACATTTCACAAACACATTTTGGCTCGACGTACAATCTGAAGATCTCACCACCACACATTGCCAGTCCTGCAAGAAAACCTCGCCGCGGCCAAAAAAACACTGAATATTCCAGATCTACTTCCTGTGGTGCGTCTGCAGGCTGCTGTTCCCTGTTAACTCCAACTCCACAATAAGAAGAAGAGGAGAAACAACAGGCAGCGGGAGTCTTTATCGACTTCACACAGGGACACAACAAAGCCGGGGGTTCAGAGGCCACGAATGGGTCAGGGATGGGGTACCAAAAAAAACAAAAAAAACCATCATACACTGCTGAATAAATGAAGAAAGGTCAACGCCGCTCCGTGACCTGGCCGACAAACTACTCATCAGCCGCCACCACAGAGGGAGAAAAGAAAACTTCCAAAAGAAATAACCTGAAGCAGTTTGTGTTCGAACAAACACACAAACACACACACACACACACACACACACACACACACACACAGACACTTCCTTAATCTCCATCTGAATGTGCCCTTTGAGGATGAAGGTTAAAAGTGTTGTGCTCTGACATCTGATTGGTCCTTTCCTTCAATAAGCGACCTGATAAAGTGACAGCAAGAGAAAAAGCTTCAAGGCCTCGCAGCGATTTCCTTTCTCTGCGTGTTCCTTTCTTCCTGTGTTTGCATTTGTGCGTGTGTGTGTGTGTGTGTGTGTGTGTGTGTGTGGTGAATGCGCAGTGGATATGACACATGCCTTTGGTATGAGAGATCTGTGTTCAATTCCCACTGCATACATCAACCAATGTGTCCCTGAGAAAGACACTTAACCCCTCGTTACTCCAGAGGCGTGTGGCCTCTGATATATTGTAATATAATGTAAAATAATAATATAATTGTAAGTCGCTTTGGATAAAAGCGGCAGCTAAACGACATGTAATGTAATGTGTGGCGTGGAGCAGCAACGGCGGTGCTTCATCGTCACCTTGGGCATTGGTGAGAGTGGAGGATCATGAGTTCCTGTAGACCAGGGGTCACCAACCTTTTAGAAACTGAGAGCTACTTCATGGGTACTGAGTCATACGAAGGGCTACCAGTTTGATACGCTCTTCTGAAATAACAAATTTGCTCAGTTTGCCTTTAGTTATATATGATTATTAATGATTAATGCTACTCATCTATGTGAAGACACTGATTACGTTAATGATTTCTCACAATAATTATCAACAATGACTTAACAAGGTGGGAAACAGATAATATCAATATTCAATTGTTATTTTTAGAACAGGCCTGAGGGCTACTCATGTGGTCCTTGGGAGCTACCTGGTGCCTGCGGGCACCGTGTTGGTGACCCCTGCTGTAGACTATTGAAGAAAGCGAAGATGCTGACAAAGTTATTTTATTAGGAAATCATCTATAGGCAGGAAGAAGGTATCTGCCACACACACACGTGACGCAGGCTGTTCTCATGAACCATTCGTACATATCGCTACAAAAAGTAATGCACTTTAATTGGTATGTGTTCCACGTTTATTTTTACATTTATTACTGTCAGCAGCACACTGACTGCTGCTGTATAAGAGCGTGAAGATCCTCGTAGGGAGGAGGTTGTGGGGGGATGTTTGGCTCTTAAAACACAGGGCTTTCAAGAGGGGGGAGCAGAGTTCATGTCCTGGAAGAAGTTAAGGAGAAAACACAAGACTTTCACCCAGGAAACAGGTGTTCATGTCCTGAAGAAGTTAAGGAGAAAACACAAGACTTTCACCAGGAAACAGGTGTTCATGTCCTGAAGAAGTTAAGGAGAAAACACAAGACTTTCACCAGGAAACAGGTGTTCATGTCCTGAAGAAGTTAAGGAGAAAACACAAGACTTTCACCCAGGAAACAGGTGTTCATGTCCTGAAGAAGTTAAGGAGAAAACACAAGACTTTCACCAGGAAACAGGTGTTCATGTCCTGAAGAAGTTAAGGAGAAAACACAAGACTTTCACCCAGGAAACAGGTGTTCATGTCCTGAAGAAGTTAAGGAGAAAACACAAGACTTTCACCAGGAAACAGGTGTTCATGTCCTGAAGAAGTTAAGGAGAAAACACAAGACTTTCACCAGGAAACAGGTGTTCATGTCCTGGGAGAACTACTTAAGGGGACCGGTGTTTTAACCCAAATGTTTGAAGGTGATCGTTAAATTTCTCTGCTAAACTTTACTATGTGACCTATTATTTTGTTATGTGACCGGTAGGCGGTCGCTGTTGTGCATAAGTCTTTGTACGATATCCTACAAAACCGTTCATGAGAACCAGAAACCAGGTTTTTGTTGATCAATGGTGCGATCACTTCCTGCTGCCTCAAGATAGAAATACTCCCAGAATGCACCTGAACACACCTCCCTGTAAGACCAGCACGCCCATGGGCGCACAGATGGGTGCAGGTGCATTTGTTATTTAAGCGACGTGGGCGCTGGACGGGAAATTGACAACTGCATTGGTCTTAAACTAGCAAAGACACCTGCGTCGGGCTCTGCGCTGCGCCGGGTGCAAGATAGTGCCCTAAATGTGTTTTTGTTATGTAGTTTCTGGGTTTTTCAGATGTAGTATAACGCCCTCTTTAAATGAATACGCTCGCGGGTGAAAAAACCAAAATATTTTATCAGATGTGCCTTTCGTTTAGACGGCGACGGCATTTTTGGGGCTTAAAAACGCAAAAAAGTGAAACCTCCAGAGTGGAAATCTTAAAAACGCTCCAACCGTCTAAAGACTAAAAACGCACTGTGCCGTGTGTGTGTGTGTGTGTGTGTGCCGTGTGTGTGCCGTGTGTGTGTGCCTTGTGTGTGTGCCGTGTGTGTGTGTGTGCCGTGTGTGTTAGAGCTGAAGATCTTTGCCCGAACCCGACGGGACCCGATGGGTTCCGTCGGGTTCGGTCTTAATTTCTATCATGTTACACGGGCTCGGGCCGGCCTCGGGCTTGCGCTCCTGGTTGCACAGTAAACGAGCGGTCAGGTGACGCGTTTCGATTGGCGTGTAAATGGATGCTGAGGAGGTGAAACGGAGACTGGCTTCTGGAGGACTTATTTCATTTCTTTGTTCCAACTTCCAACTGGCCGTTAGTCATGAATAAATTATGTTAAAAAATGTATAAATTACTCATTCTTGACAGAAAACAGCTGTGTGCGTGCAGCGCAGTCTCTTTTTTCTTTCTCTCCCTTTTCCGCCGAGTGGTGCGTGTGCCCGCATGCGGTGTGAAGAGCTATTTTCCGACATGCACTCTAATCACTGCTGATAGACGGCCTTTTGTTCAGTCGGGCTGTAAACGGGTTCGGGCTTTTAAAAATCTGTCAATCAAAATGTACTGGTTTTCTTCGGGCTCGGGCCAAATTCTGTCGGGCTCGGGCCTTGTCGGGCCGAACTTTTAAGGCCCGATTACAGCGCTAGTGTGTGTGTGCCTTGTGTTTGTGTGCCATGTGTGTGCGCCTCATGTGTGTGTCTGTGTGTGCATTGTTTGGAGCAATAACTCCACCTCCTCGTCTGTCCAGACAAAATTGTCAGCTTTTGTTGTTCGCTTCGCGCTGCTAGGGAGAGGAGAGGGAGAGAGGAGGAGGAGAGGGAGACAAGTAGAAGGAAAGTTCTATGCAAGCGCGCAGACTTGGTGGCTCGCATTTCACACACTTTTGCGTCGCCATATGCACGCAGATTTCCCCCCCATAACGCTCGTCTAAACGCGGAATAAAAAGTGAGAACGCAACGCCACTTTTGCGTTTTCTCTTCAGATCGTTTCCGTCTAAACATAGCCTAAGTGTGGTTTTGACACGGTTTCTGGGTTTTCGACTGTGTAAATGTGGTTTAACTGTTTTCTGGTATCTATCTCTAACAGAAAGCAGTCTTTTTGGTTCTTTTTTTGAATTGGACTTGTGCACTCTGAGTGTGTTCAAATGTTCCAGGTGTGAACGGTCGTTTCCATGCTGCCGTTGAGTTTTATCGGCACGTTTTATTGTCTCTGGAGAGAAGAGGAGCCTCTCGGCAGATCTGGTGGCTCCAGACTGAGAGGCTTTATTAGCGATAAGGGGGAAGTTCTGCTCTTATTAAAACAGTTTGAGACTCAGAGAGCTGCCAGAGTGATGAAAACGCTGCAGGGGAAGGGGAAACCAGAGAGGTCCTCCAAAAATATTTAATTGGTATTTTCTCTCTTTCTCTCAATCTTTTTCTGCTTCACCGGCTCTTTAAGACACAAAGTACTCGACATCACTGACTGCTGCACAACACGCTTGGGTCTGTGTGTGAGACAGACACTTATTACAGGGTTTTTAATATCGCTTACTTTTGTTTCTGAAACTATAAAATACATAAACACAACCATAACCATCAAAACATCACATATTTGGCAAAAGTAAAAAAGGGAAACAATTGTTCTTAAATATGGAATCAAGCATCTCAGTGACACCAAAACAAACTACACAACATTAAATACTACGTTACACAGTTTTTTATGTTTTCAGCAGTACACTCTTTGCTTAGTGTGATTTTGTTTTGTTTATGTTCTTGTTTATGATGCTCTGATAAAGACCTGACACATTTTACATCAGCAGTGAATGAACTCCTCCTTTACTACTTGTTTTTTGTCATTGTCATTGAGACCATGGTTTCCTTTTTCTCTGCCATTATACGCCTAAAATAATAATAAAATTTATTTTATTTAATAATAATTTGTATAGCACCTTTCACAGATAAAAATCACAAAGTGCTTCACAATAAAATCACATTAATGTGAAGCACTTTGTGATTTTTATGTATTTAAATGTTCTTGTATTTTAATTTGTTGTATTGTATTACAAGCCTGCTTAAACAGCAGAGTCTTCAATTACTTTTTAAAAGATTCGACAGAATTCACACAACGTAGAGAGGGAGGCAAGATGTTCCACAGCCTAGGAGCCGCTGCTTGGAAAGATCGATCCTCTCTAGATTTAAAATGAGTGCGGGGAACCACTAATATATCAGTGGTTATAGAATCTGACCTAATGACCTCAGACTACGGGGTGGGAGTATGAAGTCAAGTCAGAGATGTAGGGAGGAACTTGACCGTGCAGGGCTCTGAAAGTAAGGACCAGGGGTCTCATTTATAAAACTGTGTACACGTTTATAAATGAGGATTTTAAATTGAATTCTATACTGGACTGGTAACCAGTGAAGTGATGCTAAAACAGGTGTGATTTACGCAACGCCTAAGCGTAGAAACGTAAAAACAATGTGGAGAGCATCTGAATGAGCAGACGCACGGGACGGGCCAGGTAACGGGTTTTCGTGTCCCCGGGAGCAGTCGTGTATAAAGTACTAGAGATCCATACTTGAGTAAAAGTACAAGTGCTCTATCAAAAAAGTGACTTCAGTAGAAGTTGAAGTGCTCTTTTTTAATTTCTTACGTAAATTATGTAGTTAGCGTACGTAACTAACGTAGCTGTAACTACACACACTGTAACCTCCACAGTCTCCGTAGCGTGAGGAATTCACAACAGTAACGAGTAACGATGCAGCACATGAAAAATTTATCAGAGTAAAAGTATTTCATTCATCGAAAATATGTACTCAAGTAAAAGTGGAAGTAGGAGAAAAAAATAATACTCCAGTAGAGTACAGATACAGCCTTTTAGTACTTAAGTAGAGTAGTGAAATAGTTCTACTTCGTTACTATACAGCTCTGTCCGGGAGTACTACTTAAGAGCACCGGTGTTTTAATCCAAACCCACGATCTTTTTCTAATCTTAGCTGTGGTTGCTGCGTGACAGACACCTTTTGTCGGCTAAACTCAACTGTAACGGTGCTCTGCACCCGGCTCACAGTCACATTTTCTCTGCAAAATTTAACTGTAAAGACCGCTGAACTTAACTGTCACGTCGCCGTAATTTCGTGGGATATCATATGGATTTTTGTGCTTAAGTTTTCATACGATATCATATGTTTGTTTTGCTGTCCGAACTTTCTAAAATCAATCCGGATATGCCAAAAAATGGATTTGGGCTGGCAGTCTGAACACACAGGTGTTACCACTAATGTTAATGATGCCTCTGCTCTGTTCAAGTGTCCCGGTTAGCTAATTGGAATTCTACCATC
>NC_050173.1:46309119-46344119 GCF_008315115.2 Sander lucioperca | reverse complement strand
GGCAAGATTATTGTGTCCCTTTGTAGTAGGTTTGCGTCTTTTTCACATCATTTTGGACCGTTATTATTACCATATCTGTGTCTATAACATTAGGAAAAGCTTGAGCAGATAATACATTAAAAACACTCAAAACACCTTGAAGACAAAACTTGCTAAAGACTACAATCTACAGTCATTAAATCTGAGAAAAGTCTTAAAGTTACATTCATTCTGCTTAGGTGCTGCCCAAAACAGCTTGGATGCTGCACCTAAACCAAAACCCTGCACATGTAAGGTTGGGCATCCTTTTGATTTTAACAATTCTGATTCATCCTTTCGATTTCGGTTCTTATCTATTTGATGCAGGGGATTTTTCCCCCCTTAAAAAAATATGAAAGACAACCCACAACTCCATAAAGGAGGTTAAAAACAACTGTTCAGGGGACTCAAAACATGTAAATATCCTTCTTAGGGCTTCTTTTTAGGGTTGCGTTTCTCCAAAAGTTGAATCTGTCTCAACTTTATTACAGTACTGAAGGAAAAACAAAACAAAAAATGAATAATTGGAATCCCATAATTGAAAATCGAACACCTATACCCAACAAATGGATATCCGTATAGTCGGATATAAGGATCCAGCCCTGCTTGTTACCAGTAAATGTTTTCCAACAATTTCAGACCCCAGGAATTGAAGTGTAGTTGTGAAGTGGAGGACCCCCAAGCCCCCCTGTTATAATATTGGGTTAACGTTAACGTTGGGTGACGTTACTTCACTTCCGGTTGGGCACGTGACGCTGAACGTGACGCATGTTAAAATAAAAGATCTTGCAGTTTACTTTTTATTTTCAAACAGGTCTCGAACCCTACTCTCCCGGGTGAAAGTCCTGTATTTGTTTGACCTAGCCAGCCCATCCTGCGTCCTTACACGGAAATTTGACGCTCTTTTATTTCGTCACATTACTTCCTGCTTTGTTACCGTCTTAATTACTACGGTCACTAGAGGGCTCAGCAACTATAAACATAGATATATAAATATAGGTCGTAATTGCTGCTTGTACAAACGACGTCTGGGAGCGTTTTTTTTCGTGAAAATGACTCGTCTCGATGGACAATAGTGCCTTTGTTGTCCCGGTGTTACAGTAAACCCTGCAGTACGATTAAGCACACAGGTTTCCTTTGTGTTTTCATCATGGTAGCTGGTTCCAGCTGTGCATGTGGATACAATAATAATTCATTTGATGAATGCAGATTTCTGTATGTTAGCTTGTTTCCTACAGGCGAGGTGATCCTCTCTTCTTCGCCCCCTGCTGTTTGCATTCAGAACTACACCTGCTCATTAAAAATTGAATGGATCAGTCCCACATTTCCCGCGTATTGTTACTTTATGTATTAAAGTGTTGGTTAACTGCTGCTGGAAGTTTAAAAAACGTAAAAAAATATTAAGTCTCAGCTCAGCCTGCAGACTCAGCAGTGAATGAATTATTAATAACATTGTATCAATAATGCATTATCAGTAGAAACCAGGAATTATTCCTGAGGCCTCTCAAGCTAACACGCACACCCCCACACACACACACACACACACACACACACACACACACACACACACACACACACAGTCACTTTACTACTTTTTTCACACAATACTTAAGAAACGTAAATAGGCAAAGCAATAATCGCAGTATTAAATACTACACATTATGTTTACATACAACTAAAGTGTGCTCCCACACACACACACACACACACACACACACACACACACACACATATACACACAGGGAACTTCACTCTGACAGCGGAAACACGTTGATGATGGTCTGTCCGTGACAGAGTGAAACGTGACATATATCTATGTTTTTCGCTGGAAGCGTTTCTTCCAAACACTCGATGAGTCCAGAGCGACGCTTGCTTGTTGATCGAAGCGCTCCGTGAAAATGAAACGGCGTCCAGATGATAACGGGCTGTTTGGTGGGTTGGATGATGGAAAAGGAAGAGTGATGAGTGGGAGGACGGAGAGAGAGATGCTGTGGGAGTAAAAACACTAAGGGGAGGGTCAGAGGTCAATGCGTCACACCACTCACAAACGCTGGATGCTCCAAGGTAATGTGTGAGGCTGGAAGTAATATTAGAGGAAACTGGAGCAACAAATTGTCCTCAACCACACATTTTATGCGGTTGTTTTCTTCTGCAGTTGTCAGTTTTAGTTCCTGTGCTGTAAACACCTGCAGCTTAATGTGAGAATTAAAAAGGGGCGAAACAAAAGCGGAACAACAACAAACTGTTTCCAGTTCGATATGTCTCGTCTGGATGTCTTGTCTTTATACAGTCATAATGAAAATCTCTTCTTGAAACACACCGAGCACTTAAGGAGTAAAGAAAACACGACGTGAGCTGCCAATCAATGAGAGAAAGGAAGGAATTTATACAGAAACACAAGTTGCTCAGTTTCGACTCGTCAAACTTTTCAACTAAATTCAGAAAACGTCATCCCTCTAGCTGCATTTCAAGGTGAAACCAGTAGACAAACAGACCATGACATAAAACAATAAAATACTCATACTCATCCAGAGTGAGAAAACAAAAGATGCAACGGTGAAAAAAAAAAGGTTTGACAGCTGCTGCAGCAGCAACGACAACCGCAAAAGAGTTATAGTTTAACTTGAGGACAGCACTGCGGAGGAAGGTCTGGCTAGTGACATTTTGACAAAACTTACTGGATTTACCTTCCCACTAGATCCACAAATCTGCTTGTAAGGGAAGTTTACAACCGTTACGCTGGGTTTCCACAGGCAGCTGAAATAACGGCAGAGCGGAGCGATTCAATTCATTCCCTATAAGAACAGCATTATGAGAGAAATCTGCAGACGGCATCGAAAGTGCCCGGTGCCGCGGTTCACCGCTCTCCTCGACTCAGAGTCAACTTCTGCAGAGCGGTAGCCAATGAGAGGGCAGACTTGCGAACGTGCCTACAATATATTCTCCCGTGTATACACACATGCTATACGTCCAAATTAAAAGATCTTGTTTTCCTATAGTTTACTTTTTGGGCGACTGTGGCTCAGAGCGGTCGCCTGCCAATCGGAAGGTTGGTGGTTCGATGCCTGGCCCTGCAGTCCCATGTCGAAGTGTCCTTGGGCAAGACACTGAACCCCGAGTTGCCCCTGATGCTGCGCGTTGGAGTGTAAATATGTGTGTATGTTTATCTGATGAGCAAGTGGCACCTTGTACGGCAGTCTCGGCCACAGTGTGTGAATGTGTGTGAATGGTGAATGGTTCCTGTACTATGTAAAAGCGCTTTGAGTAGTCTTTAAGACAAGAAAAGTGCTATATAAATACAGCCCATTACATTTACATTATGATATGTCTCTGTATGACTTCAGGGATGTTAACAGCTAACTTGGAAAAAGGTTGTCCAGGCAGTTGGTATTCTTGGTGAACTTTTATATATATTTGTTTTAATCGTAGTAGAATTGTAGTAACGTTAGCATTGTAGCAATGACAACTAGCTTGTTGCTATCAATATAACGTTATTCAAACTAAACTAAACACAACTTTTTAAGCAGCAAAGTGTACGACTGGAGTTGAAAACTAACCAGATAGTTTGTGTTATGCCAGAAAGAAACGCATAGAAAACGTATATCAACAGCAACAACTAATTGTCTGCAAAACATGTACAACGTCGGCATCACGTTGCGGTGACACAACTCCGCTTGGAATCTGCTGCTCGTGACCAAGACAGCGAAGTTGCGGTTGAAAAACGCCTGTGGAAACCCAGCGTTAGTGCACGTTTCTTACAATAGCTCCGAGCTTTGTCAGGAGTATAATAGCCATGATATCACTCCCTCCGGGAAATAATCGACACCATGGTTCTGGTTACTGATGGATTATTGCACTTGTCATCCTTTTCACCGCCATCACATCCACCGTCAAACTACAGTATGACAATGTACACTATAAAGAGGTAAATACAAATACACTCGGGAAATACAAACGTAATACACATACCTCGCTGGCTGCATATAACCAAGAGGAAATGAGTTCACTTGAAAAGACCCGGTTCAAAAAAACATCTTCTTTACTTCTTCGCTCAAAACACGAGTAACTCTTGTCATCCACACACGGAGAATAACTTCTCACCCCATGTGTGTTTCTCCTGTTGCACCTTAAAGTATCCGTGTGCAACGCAAAATGTACTTAGTTCCTAATTAACATCGACACTCAGTATTCATGAATAGATTAAATAAATATAACAAAAACATTTATACAGTTATATAACACAGTTATACATGACGTGGAAGTCGGATTCCCATCTCCCTATTGCTAAATGGTATCTGGAAATAAATATACAGTACATATTCCATTTGAAAGGATCACATAAACTCTTAGAAATACAGCATATTTCTTGAGATTTGGCCAATATGGATACCTTGCCAACTCATATAGCAGATCTAATTTAAATTGATACCCAACTGGTCATCAGGACAAGCTATATTCGCTGTTTTTCTAAACCACATACTCCTTTTAAATAGGGGTTTTCTTACTTTGTAAGTGAATTTATTTGTTTCATGAAACTGAAAATACAAAAAAAGACCCCCGTGAAGTTCCTGTAGAACCAACAAACACATGCACTCTTGCATCGCCACCTTTCCTTTTTCGCTGGTTTAGAGCTTTCTACTTATTTTTCTCTGAATGTGAACGAGCTTCATGAACCCTCTGAACCTGTGCTGAACATACTCTCAGGACTTTCATTTCATCTGCCGCCTCCGTCATTCTCCAGTCAGAAGCAGAAGGAAGGAAAAAATAAGTGGAGGCTTCACACGGCTGAATGTGTGACTGCCATTACTCAGAAAGCTGCTTCAGCTTTAGGCAGAATTCGGTCTTTCAGAACACATGTTTTTAAAAGGACAGTTCACCCTAAAAACAAAAATACATATTGTTCCTCTTACCTTTAGTGCTATTTATCAATCTAGATAGTTTTGCTGTGAGTTGCCGAGTGTTGGCGATATCAAACTCGATAATAGAACTAGATGGGGCTTGGGTTGTGGTGCTCAAAGCACCAAATAAATACCTTTGAAAAACTCAACAGCAATGTCTCTTTCCAGAAATGATGACCCGGTTTCTTAAAGTAATCCAGATGTGGTTGTGACCAGTTTCATGGCTACGTCTCAGGTCGTTAATTTGCATCCACTGTTCCTTCACTTGCTTCGTCGCGTCTTAGTCCGTCCCACAGAGGAAGCATTGGACAGACGAGGAAATCATGGGAGGAGAGAGGAAACCAGGACATGTGTTTTTAGAGGGATTAGACGTCATTTCCTCTGAAGCGTCACGTGAGTTTTTCAGCTGTACGGGCAGAGTTAGTAACTCGCTGCACGGCTTCCAGAAGGATGCTCTTGTGTATCCTCGCTCATAGCTCCTCAGTGATCCCCCCTCCATCCTCACTCATAGCTCCTCAGAGATCCATCCTCCATCCTAGCTCCTCGGGGCAGGAATAAGAGCTTGAGGCGGCCTTCACGAAGGAGGGACAGAACTTCCAGTTCAAGCGAGGAGATATAAAATATAAGACTTGGGAAGCAACCTATTTTCTTTCTACCAAACTACGCCTGCCAACCGGATCACCGTGCAGAAGGAAGCGCACTCATGTATGAGAGGCTTGTACTAATTAGTACAAAAGTTGAACTAGTTCGATACTGCTAGCTAACGTTACAGCTCAACCGAGGAAGACACTATTAATGTTTGCATCTACGCTGAGTACATGTCAGGCTTTATCCCAGCACTTCACATCCGGTAAGCCAGACTACTGTACCTCTCCACTAGTCTTGCATTGCCTGACCTTCCTCCACAACGCTGCGGAGGAGGGTCTTGCTAGTCCACACAGCATTCAGAAAAAGGTGCTCTGGTTTATCGGCATTTCTTTAAACCAAACACAATCGACTTGGGAGGTGCTAAGCTCCGTACAAAGCAACGGTACCTCTGCAAAATAGCCTCAGAAAGGAACTTTTTTTGGTGGAACATGTGTACGTTCAAAGGTTGTTTTAGTCGTGCAACAGAAAACTCAGATTGGACAGATAGTCTAGCTAGCTGTCTGGATTTACCCTGCAGAGATCTGAGGAGCAGTTAACCATAGTCCTCATGCCAACACAAAGAAAGCCCAAGGCAACGGACATCCGGCCTAAAAGAGTGAAATCCGGCGGAATTTACGCTGGCAACGGAGCAATCCTGGAAGGGGAACGTCGTGTATATAGACTACCTCTCCACTGGCGTCACCTCAACAGTTGAGGATGAACTGTATATATATATATATTTTGGTCTCTGGTTGCCTGGAAAATGAGAGCAACAATTATATATTCTCTATTTCACTGCCAGATGTTCATGTAAGCATGTAGATCATCATTACATCATATACCGTCGTATTGCCTGTGCCTCTAACTGAAGTGAAGGACGCACCTGCAAACAAGGCAGAGAGTGATCACAAACTGAAAGGCTGTGCTATATTCAAGAGCAGCTATGTTAACAGAAATGTAATCCCAATAAGGAAACACTGACACATGACAGAGTCACACTGGATTAAGAATACACACCTGAAACGCTGTCAGTATAGTTCACTAAGTGCACAACTAATATCTGTCAAAATGTTTAAGTTGTTTGGTGTAACAGAGAAATACTGGATTGTGATTGGGATGATTTTTCACATATTTATTGAAGTTACTTGTTTTAATTTTGAAGTTGCTTCTGTAACTTTGTTTTTATTTTATTGTACTAGACAAAATCAGAACCTAGTTGGTTGTTTTTAAGGTTTTTATTGAGTCTCAAACATTGAAAAAACAATCTATTCTTGTCGAAGACATTCAGTGATTTTGTTGTTATTGTCACTATGATTATTTTATTTTTTTTTTATCCTCCTCTCTCCCACTCGCTGTGTTTGGCAGCGACGGGAAAAAAAAACTAAACAAACAAGAAATCTAGTTTACATTGTAGGTTACACCCTTGAAGTCCTCCACAGTCGGAGATGGGAGCTGGCTGACGGTGACTGAGCTGGGCCCTCGGGGGACGTCGCCGGCTCTCCGGTTGCCAGATGCTCTGCCAGGTCGCGGCAACGCCACCTCGACAGCAGCAGCAGGTGGCGGTGAACGTTTGCCAACAAACTGCTGGCAGCGGCGGCGGGCTTACTTAGCCTCTGCCTCCAGAAAAGGCTTGGCAGCGTGGATCCGCTGTGTTAGGAAGCTGATACGCCTACGAATAACGAGACAAAACAAAGCTCCTCTCTCTCTCGCCGCCTCTCATCTGATATTTTTCTTTTCTTTGGACACTTTTCTGTGAGCTTCACAGGATGTCTGCAGATAAATTCAATTTGACAAAAAACAGTTATTACAAGCCATTAAATTGTCTTACATTTGTATTTGTGAGCTCTCAGTTCACCATATACATGTTTCTTTTTCCTTCCTTTTCAGAATACGTTAATTACTTTAGCATGAGAGCCTGTTTCTTTTTATCCTACAAAACTGTACGCTGAGCATTACTCAAAAGTAAAAGTAAGCAAGATGTATCCCAGTGTATCAGCATTATGTAATAAGTGTAAGTACCAAGAGGGCACCCTCACACACCAATTTTGGACGTGCCGTAACTTCCAATCTTTCGGGTCTTCTGTATTTGATTTCTACTCAAAAGCCTTTAACAAGCAGTGGAAAGGTGTTTGGTGTTTTTTGCGTCCAACGGCGCCTTCCAGGCAGCGTGGCAATGGTTATGTTTAGGGTCAAGGTTAGGATTAGCTGCCTGGAAGGCACCAATAGAGGCAAAAAACACCATAGAGCCAGTGGAAACACAACCCCCTTGTGGCCATTCTGGGGTCTACAAATGACAATGCTGTGAACTCTTGGCCAGTGTATCTGGGTACTGTACTGGCTAAAAAACTTATGAAGCGATTATGGAAGTTCTGATGCCGTGCCTTCATTTGAAATGTGGTTAAGAGAGCTGGGCGAAGTCCTCCATCTGGAGAAGATCAGATTCACGAATGCAGGGAGGAAAGGTGTGTTTGAGGACCGGTTTTGAAACACTTAAAGGGTCTGAGGGAGGAGGCTGTGTGATGAGGGGTCACATATATTGATAATGTAATAGTAGTGGTTTCATAGGGAATTTGTCTTCTCTCTTTTGACTCCTGGTTTGCTTTTTGGTCTCTTAACTAAGTCTCGATATTCACTACGGTGCCTCATCATAATGTCTTCAGAATCCGCTAAAATAATTACAATTGTATGTTCTTGTTTGCTGCTTATTGTTGTTGTATGAATAAGAAAATGGAAAACAATGTTGCTTGCATGAACAAATGCCGTCTGTACCCACTGCTGTTCTGCAATAAACATATTTTCAAAAAGAAAAAGAAACTGCACGCTGAACAGCTTTCAGCTCTCTCGTGTAAACAGGATAAACTCACAAGGTTATGTGCTCTTTAAAGCAGCTTTTCCCGTCACGGAGTCATCACTAATGTAATCAAAACGTCCCTGAAAACATAAGTGGTACTCAATGGGAAAAAAAAAGTAATTTGCAACACAATTACAACCAGAAAAGGTTTGTACGGTTTTATTACATCTATATGTGCAGGTCAAGTGAAGGCCAATCTCAAGGTGAGGTTGCTTTGTAATGTTAATAGCATGTGGATGTGAGTTAAAAAGAAAAGGTCTATTTTCTAGTGTCAACTTCACTTAACATTAAAGGGATATTTTATTATAATGTTTTGGCCGGGCCGTAGTGACCATTGAGGAGCTACCATATATTAGTTTGCATCAAAGGAAGTACATTTCCAGGATAATTGCATAGAATTTCGGGAAACAACAAACTTTGAGCTAACCTTCTGAAAATGGGAGCATACCTATGTTCCCACAGCCCTATGTTCCCACATTTCCTTTTTCATAAATTTGTATCAGATTTTATCCCCCTTTCTCCCAATTTGGTAGCCAATTACACCCAACCTATTATCCAGTAGCAATGGACTACAGATGGAATGTAACCCTAACCCTAACATAGGGCCTAATTTTAAGAATAATCTTAGAAATGTGGGAACATAGGGCTGTGGGAGCATAGGGCTGACCCCCTGAAAATTGGCAGTTTTGAAGAAAATTTGGATTGTGCAACAAGGCAGGCCTGCTTGGTTCTTTAGTGGAATGTATGTTTACGCTATTTCCTCTCTAACCGGGACGTTTTGGGAGCGATTGGTGGGATTGCTGTGGATGAAGTACACACGGAGATACACTGGTAAGAGCTAATGAGGTTTACCCATGTATCAGCTAATTTAAATAGCTCACGTTACTGTATTGTGTCAACAGTTAACTTTACTTCATTTTGTATGTGGCGTTTTCTTTTGTGGGGTGCAAATGTTCCACCAAAACAAGTTCCTTCCCGAGACTGTTTAGCAGAGCCACCGTCGCTGCGTCCGGAGCTTAGCGCCGCCCAAGGCCATTGTGATTGGTTTGAAGAAATGCAAACAACCCAGAGAGTTTTTTTCTCCTATCCCAGAATATATATGTGGTGTAGCCAGACCTTAGTCCACAGTACTGTGGCGATAGAGCTAGTAATGTGAGACTCAACCCGGTCTCACGGCAGTTCGTGTAAATGTCACGTTATTTTTAATCTATTGATACGTGTTCACGGGGACGTTTTTCTCTTTTTTTTCGTGGTGGCAGCACGAAATACCCTATGGGGAAAGGACGCCTCACACACCGGGAGACGGCCGAAAAGGACGCCTCATATGCCAGGAGGCAGTCGCGAGGTGGCTGCTGGGGACGCGACTACGGGGAAAGGATGCCTCACACGCTGGGAGACGGACGAAAAGGATGTCTCACACGGCGGGGGACGCGCGACAATAACGGGACGGTTGTGACTAGGAAGACTACGGGAAACAAAACGCCACACGCGGGACGCGATCCTCGCTCGCCTGGGTGAAAGTCCTGTATTGTTTGACCCATCAACCTCCCTACACGGATTTTCGGTTTCGATTTGCTACCATTTTCGTGCTGGCCACCACGAAAAAAAAACAAGAAAAACACGTATCAATAGATTAAATAACGTGACCATTTCACAAACTGATATGAGACTGGGCTGTGAGACTACATGTATATCAAATGTTCATGATGATGAAAAATGGAAATGCTGTAATTATTAAGGCATTAATTAAAATCAAGTTTGGTTTGCTTGATAGAGACCTTAAACTGAAAGTTGAGTTGTTTACCGCTCTCAGATTCATTTTTACTTCCAGCATATTAGAAGATTATTAAAAGTAAATAAAAAAGCAGAGATCAAATGTCATCTTACAAGAAGAACATGCAGAGGATGTGGGAGTAACAAACCACTCAGTGCAGTTACTTAGCTATCATTTCTATTTTTATGGCAACGACGTATCAAATGACAATGTGTTTGCATGGCTCTGGTAATGATGAACCTGCAGAGAATTATCACCTGAATCTCTCTCCCGGCTTCACAGCGACGATTAGCTCAGATGAGTGTATCAACATATCTGACTCTCTCTTCTCCAATCTGGATTTTGGCAGCAGGAAAACAAGAGGACGTCTAAACTACAATGTTTTTAGACCATTTCAGTTGTTTTATACTCAATTTACATTTATATTCGACTACTTTTAAGTCTTCAAAATAAATAACTGAAGAATTTAAACAATAATTTAGTTTCTGGTAGCGCGGAGAAACAGTTTACGGGTCTGATATTTCTTTTTTTAAAGATCATTTTTGGGCTTTTCCATCTTTATCTTGACAGGACAGCTAGGTGAGAAAGGGAAGAGAGAGGGGGGGAAGACATGCAGGAAATTGTCCCAGGTCGGATTGGAACCTTGGAGCTCTGCGTCGAGGCATAAACCTCTCAGCATATGTGCGCCTGCTCTACCCACTGAGCCAACCCAGCCATGGGTCTGATATTTCTTTAAAATCTTACTGAGAGTTTCCTGGAAAGAACAATATCATTTGGTAACGATTATATGTTAATTATGTTGTGCTAACGTTTGTAGTCCTAAGAAGCGAGAATTACTGCCTTGCGGTTGTTTGCCTCCGCCAACAAGTCAAGTTGCAGTTAACATCCATTTCTTTCAAGACTTATATAATATCTAATATATGTAGTAAAGCAATTTAATAAAAAAAAGGTATTAGGTGTATTTTTGGGAGAAATGTGGGTGCTTCACACACATCTTCAAATTCTAATCAGTTAATCCTTGAGTTCAAGGAAATGTGTGTGCCAAATTTGAAGAATATTCCCTCCAGGGTTTCCTGAGATATCGGGTTTACAAGACGTACGTACGGACAACCTGAAAACATTATGCCTCTAGCGGGAGCGTGCCTATGTTCCTACAGCCCTATGTTCTCACATTTCTAAGATTTTTTTTTCCAAAATTAGGCCCTATGTTCCCACATTTCCTTTTTCATAAATTTGTATCAGAAAAATCTAAATCTAAAAAATGTTGTGGGAGGATAGGGCTGAAATAGAAGGGAAATGTAGGAACACAAGACCTAATGTTGAAAATGTCCTAGAAATGTGGGAACATAGGGCTGTGGGACCATTGGGCTCTGGGAACATAGGGCTGACCCCCCTCTGGCCACGGCTGTCGCCGGCTCAGAGGCATAAAAACTTATTTTAAGTTTCCGGGTTAGGGGGACTTCAGTCTCGCATTGCCAGACCTATCTATCACAGCACTGTGGAATAAGGTCTGGCTACACCCCAGATACATTCTGGGATAGGAGAAAAAAACTCCTGTTTGTGTTTCTTTAAATCAGTGTTTCTCAAATGGGGGTACGTGTACCCCTAGTGGTACTTTTGGAGGACTGCAGGAGGTACGTGAGATATTTAACAAAATTTTGAATAGTTACAAGGCTGTTGTCCAGAACATTGTTCCTCTTTATGTAGACTTTTTTTTTCCTACCAAAAATGTGACATTTGTGTCGCCTTCTTTGGACCTATTCTTGCCTTCCTTCCTTCTACTTTTTACAAGTTTCTCGCTTTTTTCTTCTTATGTCACTGTTTTTGAAGTTTTTGATAGTATTTTCGACCTATTCTTGCCTTCCTTCCTTCCTTCCTTCTTTCTACCATCTTTTTCCAAGGTTTTGTCTTTTTTACAGTTATCTCCTTTTCTCATCAGCATTTAAATGTTTTCCAGGTCTAAGGCTGTTGTTTAGTAAATCTATCGCTAACAGCGCTGTACTGTTCCTGTTCATATAGACTTTCTTTTCTACCAAAAATGATTGGCTTAAAGAAACAATTTAAAAGGGGTACATTATTGAAAAAAGTTTGAGAACCACTGCTTTAAACCAATCACAATCGTCTTGGGCGGCGCTAAGCTCCGGACGCAGCGACGGTGGCTCTGCAGAATAGTCTCAGGAAAGAACTTGTTTTGGTGGAACATTTGCACCCATACGCCACATACAATATGAAATGAAGTTTACTTTTCACACAATACAGTATTGGAGCTATTTAAATTAGCTGATACATGGTTAAACCTCGTTGGCTCTTACCAGTGTATTGTGGAAATTGTAGTAATCTTGACAGAGACAACTTCTCACGTTGAGCACACAAATGCGTGTCTCATTTATTTATATAGGGAAAACAATTCATTCACAAAACAGTGCCGCCCAGCAACCCATGATTTCTCCTGAAATGGTCTTGAGCTTTTTCATATTTGGTCAAAAAAAAGTGCTGAACTCTGGTGTCTGTAAACGCACCGCCTTCATGCTGCTCAGATTTCATATCACAACCAGATGCACTGAAGCGGACCAGTCCACATGTATAAATTCACTTTTCAGGGAAAGAAAACAGCCACCCAATAATTCAGCAGTGCCATAAACACATTCATACATATGGACGAATCGCCCGCAACGGCTGTTAGCAGCGGGGTGTTTTTTTCATGGACAGCAGCGGCAAAGGGCTGTCTTTCGGTTATTGGCTCTGCTTACGGGGCCTCGGGGTGACATCAAAGATTTAGGTCAGCCGGGGGCAGGGGGCAGCTTCCCCAATCCAGGAGCAGTCAGTCACCACGGAGATGAAAACGCCGCCGGGTCAACAACTCACCGACCGAGAAGTCGCGCCGGTTGGGCTGACAAACAAAACCGGGATGTCCCTGATGTCTCCGTGAGGATCAGGAACACCCAGACTGGAGCTCCCGCCTCAAAACCTAATGTATTAATTTATTCATGGGTTGTGTGATGAGGGACAGATAGTGTATGTACAAACACACACACACACACACACACACACACACACACACACACACACTAAAAAAACGCAGCAGTTTAAAACATCTCAGATTAGATAGTGACCTTTATTACATCATCCCTTGTTTCCTGTCGCTCTGTATTGTCAACTTAAAAGACCCATGAATTGTATCAGCACACACACACACACACACACACACACAGATTTGACTTTCACTTCTTAGACTCTGATTTTCTCCTTAAATTTCAATTTACAGGGGCGACCTCTAGCTCACCCAGTAAGAGCGTGCACCCCATGTAGGCTGAGTCCTTTGCCACGTTTCTTCCCCCATCTCTCTCCCACCTTTCCTGTCTATCCACTGTCACTATCTAATAAAAAGGGAAAAAAATGCCCCAAAAAAATAATCTTAAAATGCTGTTTAATCTGCATATATTTCCCACACTGCAATGACACAAAGCCGGTTAAAAATCTACAAAGTTTCCAACGAGTCCTCAAAACCATACAACGATTTCGGTTGTTTATTCCTACTACACAGGAGCGCTACCCCTCCTCATATCTAAACCAGAAAACATTTACGGTCGCAGTTTGTATATGTTTAGGCATAAAAATACACTTAGTTAAGTTTAGAAGAACATCGTGTTGGGTGTTCGGGTTAAAATCAGACGTTACTACACTTCACGTTATTTCACGCATGTGTTGCTGAACATAACTTAGCTCCGTTTGTTTTCAGTTAAGTTGAAATAAAAAAACTTGCCATTTACTTTTAACTTTCAATTATTTAAGGGGACGTGAACCTCTGTCATTTGGAACAAACGACTTATGGGAGCGTTTTTTGGGGGGAGGACAGTCTCAAAGTTTCCCTTTAAAGCTTTAGTGCGTAACTTTTTGATATTAATGAACGTCTGTTACATTCAAGCCATTACCAAGTGAGTTGCTACAAAGCTAATTAAGACTATCAGCTCCACACAACTCTCTCTGGATTTCTCAGTATGGCTATGTTCAGAAGATTGTGGCGTCTTTCCCGTGCAGAAGATAATGACTTCTTCTGAAGAGTCCATCATGTTTTTATAATCCTCCGTGTCCTCCTTGGCTACTAGCAGCTGCATCAACATGGCATCATGACTTTGTGTAAACATACACGCCACTTTCCTAAAGCCAAATGGCGTGTTATCTGTACGCATTTTGAGCTATCCACGTGTATGTTTATGCTGTATACAGCGGATGTAAACATACAGGCGTGTTATCGCGAGAACAACGTCACACGCGTGTAAAAAAAAAAAAAATGGTTGGGTTTAGGGAAAGAACAGTGGAAACACTAAAAAAAACGTCAAAAACACGACGGTAACCAACGTCACACGCTTAGGAAAACAATAAACGGTTGGGTTTAGGAAAAGAACATTGGTCCCAGCTCTCCTGGGTGAAAGTCCTGTGTTTTACCCATCTGCCACCCCAACCAACCTCCATCCTTTCATACTACTCGATACGGCGATAATTCACATGCAATGTAAGCCAATGGAGGCCAAACAGCATTGATAAACACGCTAAACAACGATTATGCGTCTTGATAACACGCAAAAATGGCATACGAATTGGCGTGTCATACATACGCCACTTCATGAGATCAGTCTGACTGCATGGACGGGGGAGGGGGGGGGATTGTGGTCACAGAAGTCTTGTATCTTGTGGACGCGCCAACAGTGTTGTTGTCGTTACTCAGAATTCCTCATGGGGCCGACAGAAACTACGCACCATAGCTTTAACGGCAGAGATCAGTCCAGGTGGGGTTGCATATAGATCTGTATGGATGTGATCTGAAGTATAAGAAGTGAAAGAATACTCTGTACCATTGGTGTTAAAATATAGTAACGGCAGTGTCAAATGAGTATTTCTGAAAATGTTGAACTATTCCTTCCAATGAAGCAGCGACAGGATTGTGCATGTCTCCTCTTGTGTCTTTTGTCATGTGAAGCAAAACCACTACTGTACCTGATTTCCCCCCCATGGGCTGAATAGTTTTGGTTTTTTTTTAAGATTTAAGGAATTCTCTTATCTAAGAGACTAAATAACTTGTTTTAAGATTGTTTTCCTGCAGCGTACGTTTGTTGTAGGATCCTCTTTTCTCGTTCTTTCTTTCTTTCTTTCTTTCTATCTTCCTTCCTTCTTCTCTCTCAGCTGTCGGACTCCCCTCAGTCCCCAGAATAATCATCGTCTGTCACTGATGACTGAGGCGTCATTTAGCCGAGTGTTTTCCGGGGAGATTCCCCGCCGTTAATTCCATCAGTCACACCGTTAGATTTCCCTGCAGCTCTCCTCGCTTTGGAGGAGGCGAAATGTTAAGAAGGTAACAGCGAATCAGATTCCATCTTCGGGGGGGAAACGACTCCGGCGCTCTGCTGTGACCACTAAACCTTAAAACCACAAAGTGAATATTGGAACATTTTTAGCACAAATGGAAAAGCTTCCAGAGCCTCTCTTCACATTTCATAGACATTCAGCTAACAGCTTCATCCTGAGTCACCCACAGGATAATTAATGCAAACAGCAGAGTCGGTCTCTTGCAAACCCCAACCAATGATTGATAAAGAGGAACGAGCTGTGGAAACCATGACTTAGACCTGAGCAAAGCTGTCAAAATCTTCATGCACATACTAAAACTCAGCACTCATTGTACTCCTTTAGCTTCCAGCTCAGTCAGTAAATTTTACCTGACAAGATATTCCAAAACACATCTGGCTGCCCAGCTGTTCTACCACCAGAGGTCTTGAATCGAGACCAAAAAAACATCTCTTGTCTCTGTGTATTTAATTCAGTGATAAACCAAGTCATTTTATAAGAAAGATTTATTGAAGCTTATAAAAAAAAGACTATTTAAAAAGGTTGTGGAATCACTTCATAAAACATAATCTTATTTAAATTGAAGTAAGATTTGCTGCTTCCTCTAGGTAGCAAGCTTGTCATGCTAAGCTAACATTAGCGCACATTAAATGTTTTTTTTATTTTTAAGATTATTTTTTGGGCAATTTCAGTCTTTATTTTGATAGGACAGCAGAAGAAATTAAAGGGGAGAGAGAGAGCGGGGGTATTGACATGCAGCAAAGGGCCGGAGGTCAGAGTCGAACCCGGGCCCGCTGCGTCGAGGAGTAAACCTCTATATATGGGTGCCCGCTCTACCAACTGAGCTATCTGAGCGCCCCATTAAATGCTACTTTAAGCATGTCTGACTAGGGAAATTAACAATGGACAGACTGGTTGTTGGCAAAGAGTCCAGGTAAAAACCATGCAATGCTGCTTTGTTTTGTTTGACCACTTATAGTAAGTCAAGTAAATTTAAGATTTAAGGAGATCTTCAGATACAGTATTAGGGGACCACTAAGGTCTATATAAAGAGACTACAGATACAGTATTAGGGGACCACTAAGGTCTATATAAAAGAGACTTCAGATACAGTATTAGGGGACCACTAAGGCCTATATAAAAGAGACTTCAGATACAGTATTAGGGGACCACTAAGGTCTATATAAAGAGACTACAGATACAGTATTAGGGGACCACTAAGTCCTATATAAAAGAGACTACAGATACAGTATTAGGGGACCACTAAGTCCTATATAAAAGCATCCAAAAAGTAGCATGTCATGGGACCTTTAATTGTTAACAACATATATTTTTGCTGAGCATTTGCAGAGTTTTCCCTTCCATTGTAGGCGCAGCACCCGAGCCATTTTGGCCGCCACCTAAGCCATGAATGAATGTAAAACCAAGGTCAACATCCAAACTAACTACATTACTTTTCAGATCTAAACGTTGCTGTTGGTCCCCATTGGACTTCTTAAGCAATTTTTGTCTTAAAGCTTTTTGAGCGTTATTTATTGATGATCTGCTCTAGCGTTTCCAACATTTTAGACACAGATACGGTAATAATGATGGTCCAAAATGATGTGAAATTGCATTTTTATTTTAATTGAAAAACATAACATTTTCTTGAGGGAGGACCCCTAAAACTCCCGCCAAATACGTGCACCTCAAGTCTTCCACAAACCTAGGGAAAACACTGATTTGTACTTTATCAAGGTATTGATATAGCTCAGATTAAATAAATTTAAACCGTGGGCAGACTGAGACTTGACGATGCATTGGATTTTTACAGATAACATCTGAACCAAAGACCACTGTGATTGGGTTGAATTGTTGCAGCAACAGTTTGTGTGTAAGGATTACGACGTTAAACTGGATTTCAGCCGTTGCACTCTGGGATTTTCTGTGTCGTGTTTTCGCTCTCGGATCACTACATCAGCGCTAACAGTGCAGCTGCTGATCAGCTCTGTGTTATCTGAGCTGCTACTATCTGCTGCGGCCTTCCTGACTTTTTACGCCCTTATCTCCTGACTCTCCCCGTCTCTTTCCGTGACTCTTCCACTCGCTCATTTTTTCTCTTCAGATTACCCTCCGTCTGTTTCTGCCCGCTGTTAAGAGGAAGAGGCCGTAAATGAGATTAGTGATGGTGGCTGAGGGAAGCCCTGGCCTGAGGCTCTGCGGGCTTTCCAGACGTTTTATTTTTGTTTTTTTCGGGTGAAGTGACGAAGTGTGGGTGACATTCAGTCAGTCAGGGAGGAAGACAAAAGGCAGAACAAGCCATCCTCTGTCCGCCCCCGGTTGCCATACAACACGCATCGGTCACAGTCTTCTTTGTGAAATGACAACTCGGAACAGAATCCAATTTCATGAGACCATTACAATAAATAAAATAAATAAATAAAAGCTTCTCCTCGGACTCAGAGGATGCCTTCATTTACCTCTCCAGCAGCGACACGGCACATACAGATTTGTGCCTTCATGAATAAGCAAATACATAAATAACGCAGATAGCATGAATTATTCAAATCCTCCAGCAACGATGTAGGTGGGAGTGGAAGCTAACCAGCTCTGACAAGAGACTCACACGGGGAAAAGTAATAAAGGTTGAAATAACCTCCGTGGGTCTGCAATCACTTCAGTTTAATCCGAAGATGCTGAGTGTGTTTCTTGGAGCTGACACGTGTTTTTATGACACTGTCGTGCTGTTGTAGCTTCTGCTGTCTCCGTCGTGCCTCATATTCAAAGCGAAATTCTACTGTTTTTAGCTCATTTAGGACATTTTCTATGTTAATAGTAAGCAGGGGCGCAACTACCCAGTGTCAGAGGGGTATGCAGCAACAGTTTTGGTGAAAAAAAAAAAGAAAGTGTACCGAACATCATCATGTATGGCCTTTAAATAATAAGGGTTTATCTTTCAAAGGATATCAGTGACGTTAACGGTCGCCCGGTTGCCCTTGGCAACCAAATTGTGACAATTGGCAACCTAATCATCACCCCTGGTTGATGTGATTTGAGTGGTGAGTGGCTTTCCATCTCTGTCTGCACTATTGTTCCCCCAAAAAGGACACAGTGAATAGGTTGGTCAACAGAACTTACGTACATCCTACTGGACATTTAGTTTAGTGTGGTCTAATAGAACTCCTACCTGATGTCATCACTGGTCTCATCTCTACCTGATGTCATCACTGGTCTCATCTCTACCTGATGTCATCACTGGTCTCATTCATCTGTCTCATTGACTCCTTGCCTGTGTTCTTCTCCACTAAGACATATTGTCAAACAAACATTATGTAATAGATTTTTAGTTTTTCCATATTAATAATATTAAGAAATGTATCTGTTGGTATCAAGTGGCTCCCCCTACACTTCCACCTAATGTTAGACCTACCTGTTTCCTTCCCCTGTCTTTCCTGATCCACCATCCTCACACCTGAATGAAATGAACTCATTGTTAAATATAGCAGCATATACCAGTTGTTATTTGACCTTAATAAAATTGAGATATGTCATGCATGGGACTGGTACCATAGGGTTTAACCAAAATCTCAATGTAGCTATCAGCAACATTGGTTTGCATTAAGTTAGCAAACGCTAGCCAGTCTGTTAACATGGATATTTGCAAGCCTCCAAGTTTGGTAGCAAATCTATGCATGATTCCATGGTAAACCAGAGATATAGCATTAGTTATATTTTCCAGATTCTTGTCATTTATTGCACATGCTACCTTATATTTACCAGTTTTCAGCTCAGCAACCTTGGTTTTGCATATTGTAAGCTAGCTGTAAACCCCATTTGGCTGCTACATTCCCAGTGTTAGCAAACGCTAGCTAGTCTGTTAACATGAGTATTTGCAAGCCTCCAAGCACAGACGTCACACTTTAAATCCTACCTGTTGCCTCTCACCATCCACTTATTTAACTGCAGTCACATCCCTTAACATGTCATCTCCTTTTCCCTCTTTCTTTTTCTATTTTTATCCCCAACAGCTGATTTGCTTTGTTCTTTTTCCATACTACTCTACTTCACTACTCGTACCTGCTCGCTCGGTGCTCACGGCGCCCACCCGGCGCTCACGGCACCCACCCGCTCCCCGCTCCCCCCCTCCTTCTTCTATGTCAACATTCTATGATGGAATCTTATGAGACAGGGCGCCTACTCTATCCTGTTAGTCCTCTAAAATGTTATATAATAACATTGAGGAAATGCAGAAATGATTTAGAAATGCACAACAGCAGCCACATATAGAAAATACCCAAAAAAGAATTACTTTTTTTTTTTTTTTTTACCATCGCTTTGGCGCCCCCCATGGTGCATGGTGCCCCTATGCGCCGCATATAGCGCATACCCACTTTTTGCGCCACTGATTGTAAGATATAAACTGTTCTCCTCACTCAATTTCATGCACTTAATACAGGGCTCCAGACTAACTTTTTTACTAGGAGCACTGTAGCCCATAACTGACATTTTTATAGGGCGCAGGCAGAAAATTAGTAACTCTAAGTAACCCTAACCCTAATTTAGGGGCATACTTGGAGGTTTATACCTCACTGCAGAGGTCCAGGTTTCGAATCCGACCTGTGACGATTTCCTGCATGTCTTCCCCCTCTCTCTCTCTCCCCTTTCTCACCTAGCTGTCCTATCAAATAGAGGCGGAAAAGCCCAAAAAATAATCTTTAAAAACACACTGACCTGCAACGCAATTTTTTACGTTTTCCCGACTTTAACTACATTACTGATAAATGCTTTGGTAATAAATACAGAAACTACAATCTGCTGTCATATTTTAGTTCACAGTCACATTTTAATTGAATGGTGCTTCACAAATGCACATCCAGAAATGTAAACAAAGTATTATTACTGTCAGTGTACTGTGTTATTGCCACTGCCTCCTACAGGCTCTCCCTCCCTCCCTCCCTCATCTCTGTCTTTATTTTAACACTGAAATAGCTATCATATCTAAGGTGATTCATCTTCCATGGAAAGGGGAGTAACATTACTGTACTGTCGTTCCCAACCGCACTTGAATGCAGCTTTATTTCACCGAGAAAGAGAGAGAGAAAAGAGACAGATTGACTGTGATTAGAAAACATTTAGCTGGACACAAAAGTTTTCTTTTTACCCTCATAGCGTGTTAAGTCGTTCTTGTGGCAGCGATAGAGGCAGTGATGTTTCCTGTTTACTGTACGGGACTCGTTCACCGTTTCAAAACCAGCACGGCACCTGGCACGTAGGTCTACTTGGCCACCGCAGCCTGACGTCGGGTTGACTCAGTCTCACCTTTTCACTGGCTCCGTGGCAAAATAAAAAGTCGTACAATTTGCAGGTCGCAAAGTAGTATTATGTGCGAGGGGAGCATGTCTATGTTCCAACAGCCCTATGTTCCCACATTTCTAAGATTTTTTTTTTACTGAAAATTAGGCCCTATGTTCACACATTTCTAAGATTGTTTTTCAAAATTAGGCCCTATGTTCGCCTAACCCCTAACCTTGAAGGGAAATGTAGGAACACAAGACCTGATTTTGAAAATGTCATAGAAATGTGGGAACATAGGGCTGTGGGAACATAGGCCCTGTGTGAGTAGTTGTAAAAAAATACTCGCACTGTCTCAAAAAATTTGGTTTGGTTGTAGTCTGGAGCCCTGACTTAATAGCTGATGTACAGTTTGAAATTTTCACATCTTCATCTTAAAATTCAATTCCAAAGTGAACACATTTTGCATTATTCCAAATGTAAGTGGATGTAAGGGCCAAACTAAAACGTCAAAGTACATATATATAAGAATTAAATTGTTTGTATACAAGTACAAAAGCAGAAAAAGGGGTAGGACCAGAAAAGTTTTTTTTTTTTTACTTCTTCCTACTCCTTATTTGAATAATTTTCAATACTTTTGAAAGATATATTTTCTGAGTATTTATTTATGTTGGTTTTTCTTGCGTGTGCTGAAATGTACATTATTTATCTTTTATCTTTTTATTAACTAAATGTACTTTGAAGACAACAGAAAAGATTCCTGCACCTGTTGCGATGGCAACCATAATTGCCAGGTGTGTGTGTGTGTGTGTGTGTTTCATGACATCTAGGCGCCTTTAGTATACCTAAAGCTTTGTAGAGATAAAACAAGTGAAAGTGGGTCGCAGCAAAGCATCTTTTCTCAGCAATGGAGGACCGACAGTTGGCAAGAGTGCGACCAGCTGTCTTTTTCATGGCAGGACATATTGAAATCAATGCAAGGTGCTTTTCTAATGTGTCTTTTCTGTGCCTCGTTGCCATTTCTGTGTCCTCAGTATGAAGCTAAAAGGATGCAGCTGACATAAAAGGAGCATGCCACAGTGTGGCCTCGCTAAAGGAAATCTGCTACATACACGTAGAGAGCCAAGAATTTCTGAACTCACGATTCCTCCTCTTCAGTTTCCGCACAAAGCAGAGTTTGCCCGACCTTCCCATGACTGTGGGATTCAAACCTAAAGGTAAAAATATTTTATGAATGCTTTTTTTTTCTCAGCTGGAGTGCAGCCTTCAACATTACTTTCAAGCTAGCTGTATGCGTGTTGTTGGCTTTGAGCTGTTTAAGAACTTGAAAATGTATATTACAAACACTTTAGCGGGGCCATGGCTAAGACCTAGAGAACGGACCTCCCGTTGGGGGCCGATCCTGTATAAATCGATCTAAAATAATAATAATAATAATAATAATAATAATAATAATAATACGTTTATTTGATATAGCACCTTTTACAGACAAAGTCACAAAGTGCTTCACATGGTAAACATGTGTAAAAATACAGTAAGATCCAACAGAAAATAAGCAAGGAAAAAATAATATAATAAATAAAAAAATAAAAACCATAACAGCTAGAGAGTTTATTCTTTTTGCAGCAGAAAGCTAAGGCTTTAGTTTTTCGTGTCGCTTGTGACAACGTCATCACGTTACATGACATCCGGTGCAAAACCGCGTGACACCATTCCTATTGCAGATGAAACTATCAAACCGCCTTTACACTCATACTCTCAAAAATGAGCATATCTGAAAGACTAAAAAAATGTACAAAGTTCAAATAACTTCTGTAATGTTAAGAAACATTTTGTACATGTTTCTACATTTAGAAATCTCTCAATCAATATGTTTCGTGTGTTTATTTAGTTAGATTTGTGTCCAATTTTTGTATTAATTATTTCATGACACAGTTTCAATACTTTTAATTATTATGGTTTATTGACTTAAATAACCTTTTTAATTTAGTTTGTACTGATTTTAGGGATATGAAGCATTTGAAAATACTCCCAAGAAAAATACCAATGTTGGCACTAGCGCACCATTTCTATTGCAGAGCTCAAAGAGTTAAGAAGACTAAAGGCCCGAGACACACCGGGCCGATAATCGGCCGTTGGACAGTCTGGCGAGGTCGGTGACTCGAGTCTGTTCGGTGTGTTCCGTGCCGTCGTCTGTCCGAGGGGCCGTCGGCCTTCATTTTGGCCGATTTGACATGTATAATCGGCGGGGCGGGCACTGCTGGCAGTCAGACTCAAATGACCCATCTGATTGGTGGAGAGCTAACCCGGAAACGGGGAGCAGAATGAGCGTGACTAGAGTCTTTTAAACTGACCTTTGTTGATCTAAAATGAAGACAGATTCAGCAACTGCACGGCCTATTTCTCTCTTAAAATGTTTTCAGAAACACGTTTCGGTGAACTATTTTAATAAAATATGAGATCGTATTCTGAACAAGCCGCTATGACAGTCTGTCTTTGAATATCCAGAGAAACAAGACCCATGTGGTGCGTTCGTCTTGTGTTCCTTCGTCCAATCAGCTGCCGGTTTTCATTTTTGGGCGACAATACAGATTAGCGCCACCTGCTGTTATGGAGACGTATTACGTCTCATCTCTTCGGTGTTCTGAGGAACTTTTTTGACCAACTCGGGGAGACTGATCAGTCACACTGCCTTTTCTGCTGACGGTTGGCCGTCTGGTTGGTGTGTAAGCAGCTTAAAAGAGGAAAGAACATGGGAAAGAGACCACAGTGTGTTTGAATGCTTTGCAGTGGCTAACTCAAATTTGGTTGAAAGCTATAAATTCTCTCAATTTCAATTGTATTTTGATGCAGAAATATGTCGTTTAAGACATGAATTACAAATTCAAGTGAAGGATGTATCATAAATGTTATCCCAAAACCTACTGTGCTCAATACAAATCCAACAAATTGTTCTATCTTTTGCAGAGAGGATGTTTTCTGGGTATGAGTCAGCCCATAAGTTTCTCTGAAGGGCAGACAAAAGACATTTTCCTGAAGAGTAAAGAAGCCAAAGACGTCAACCCTTAAAGTTGTTATAACGTATGACTTCCGGTTGACTTCCTGTTTCCTGTTGTAGACAACGGCAGCTGCAGACTGCTTAACGCTTAACGTCCTGCGATTTAAGTCCTCTACAGTGAAATACAGTCACTCTTTGCATCGTCTAGCTGTATATTAACCGGACCTGTCTGGCCGCAGTTTCTCCGTTGTTTGTAAAACTCTCCTCCGCTCCGTTAACCAACGTCTAGCTATTTGTTGTGCTAACGGCTAGTTAGCCTGTCTGCTAGCGGGGAGGTGACGCGGACCCCTTAGGATGTTTGCCTCCTTGGAATTCTTTTCTATATTTTGGCAGTAGTAACGGAGTATCCACAGCTTGCTAACACAAGCAGGAGCATCCGCAAGTGTTGACTTGTGAACTGCAAGTGAAGAGGGATCGGTTTTGGAGAGGGCCTCCGTCAACGTTGCTACTAGCTAAACTAGCAAGCTACACGATGCCCCCCCTCAGCTGTACACCTGGCTGCGACTCGTGCCTCCTGTTCAGCCAGAAGATAGTGGAACTTGAAGCCAGAATAGCGACTCTCCACCAGATCAAGGTGAATGAACAGTTCCTTGACACCATTATCATTGGAAGTTCCCCTCACACACACACTAATGTTGGATGTTTTGATTCCACTCTGCCCTGCACTACTCTCACCCCACCACGCACTAATACAACCTCTGTCCCTGTCGTCTCTCCTCGGCTTCTGCCGAGAACCAAGTCAGCTCTGCTGACCAGCTCCACTCCACACCAGCCTGAGCCATGGCGTATAAGCAAGCACCACAGCAGGTGGTCAGGACAACGCTCAGGCCCGGCCCAACCTATACGACTAGAAAATCGCTACACCATTCTGATGAACGATGAGGAGTTCCCTCTGCTCTGCAGAAACCCTTCTCTGCCACGTCCCCACGGCGCTCATCCTGGCCCATCCACACAGTCGGCGCGCCCCCCTTCAGACCCAACAACTTCCACGCTGGTCATCGGAAGCTCCATGGTCAGGGACCTCTACATTCCCCCTACACCTAGCGGTCCGTCCAAGGTCTACTGCTTCCCTGGTGCCAAGGTCCGTGACATCCAGCACAACTTCCCAGCATCCTCGCCTGCCACTCTAAGGTCGACAACATCATCGTGCATGTGGGCACAAACGACATCAGAGAGAGACGGTCGACAGCACTTCAAAAAAAACAGACAAGACTAAAATCAGACAAAGTACTTATTGTAGGTGATTTTAATATCCATGTGGACGTTGACAGTAATAGCCTTAGTACTGCTTTCAACTCACTACTAGATTCAATTGGTTTCAGTCAGAGTGTGCACGAGGCCACGCACTGTTTTAACCACACCCTTAACCTTGTGCTGGCATATGGCATCAAAATTGAAGACGTAATAGTATTCCCGCAAAATCCTTTATTATCAGACCACTTCTTAATAACTTTCGAATTCTTACTACCCGATTATACGAAATTAGATAAAAGCTTCTACGCTAGAAGCCTATCTGACAGTGCTATAGCTAAATTTAAGGAAGATATTCCAACAGCACTAAACTCATTAACGTGCCGTAATATAACAGAGGATCTTTATGTAAACTTTAGTCCCTCTCAAATTGATCATTTCGTAGACGATGCTACGGCCTGCCTACGGACTACTTTAGACTCTGTTGCTCCCCTTAAAAAGAAGACGATGAAGCAAAGGAAACTAGCACCTTGGTATAACTCCCAAACTCGTAAATTAAAGCAAATCTCGCGCAAACTTGAAAGTAAATGGCGTTCCACCAAACTGGAAGAATCTCGTTTAGACTGGCAAGACAGTCTGAAAACCTATAGGAAGACCCTAAGAAAGGCCAGATCAGACTACTATTCATCACTAATAGAAGAAAATAAGAACAACCCAAGGTTTCTTTTCAGCACTGTAGCCAGGCTGACAGATAGCCACAGCTCTATTGAGCCATCTATTCCTATAGCTCTGAGTAGTGACGACTTCATGAGTTTCTTTAACGATAAAATTATAACAATTAGAGATACTATTCATCACCTCTTTCCCCCAACCTCTAATGGGTCACCTTTAACTGACAGACTGCTAGAAAGAACGACTAGACCTGACATATACTTAGATTGCTTTTATCCTATAAACCCTCAACAATTAATGCTAAAGGTCTCTTCAGCTAAGCCATCTACCTGTCTCTTGGACCCCATCCCAACGAGGCTACTTAAAGAAGCGTTACCCGTGGTCAACACTTCATTGCTAGATATGATAAATATGTCTTTATTGACAGGTTATGTACCGCAGTCATTTAAAGTAGCTGTGATAAAACCTCTACTGAAAAAACCCACCCTCGACCCTGAGGTCTTAGCCAACTATAGACCTATATCTAACCTTCCCTTTCTCTCCAAGATCCTTGAGAAAGTAGTCGCTAATCAGTTATGTGATTTTCTACATAGCAATAGCTTATTTGAGGACTTTCAGTCAGGATTTAGAAAGCATCATAGCACAGAGACGGCACTGGTGAAAATCACTAACGATCTTCTAACTGCATCAGACAAAGGACTTGTCTCCGTACTTGTCTTATTAGATCTTAGTGCTGCATTCGATACTATTGACCATACCATCCTCTTACAGAGACTGGAACATTTAGTTGGCATTAAAGGAATCGCACTAAACTGGTTTAAGTCCTACTTCTCTGATCGATCGCAATTTGTTAATGTTAACAATAAACCCTCCAATTACGCTAAAATTAACCATGGCGTTCCTCAAGGCTCAGTGCTTGGACCAATTCTATTCTCCTTATATATGCTTCCTCTAGGCAATATTATTAGGAAACACTCAATTAACTTTCACTGTTATGCGGATGACACCCAATTATATCTGTCAATCAAGCCAGACGAAACCAGCCAGCTAGCTAAACTTCAAGCTTGCATTAAAGATATAAAATCATGGATGGCCTACAATTTCCTGATGTTAAACTCAAACAAAACCGAAGTTATTGTCCTGGGCTCCAAACCCCTACGAACCTCATTAGCCGAAGATATAATTACTCTGGATGGCATTGCCCTGGCCTCAAGTACTACTGTCAGAAATCTAGGAGTTATTTTTGATCAGGATCTATCCTTTAACGCCCATCTAAAACACACCTCTAGAACAGCCTTTTTTCACCTTCATAACATTGCTAAAATTAGGAACATCCTGTCTCAAAACGATGCAGAAAAACTAGTCCATGCATTCGTTACTTCCAGGCTGGACTACTGTAATTCCTTATTATCAGGATGCTCAAATAAGTCCGTTAGGACTCTCCAGCTGATCCAGAATGCTGCAGCGCGTGTTCTGACAAGAACTAAGAAAAGAGATCATATTTCTCCTGTATTAGCTTCTCTCCATTGGCTTCCTGTAAAATCCAGGATTGAATTTAAAATCCTTCTTCTGACCTATAAAGCTCTAAATGGTCAAGCTCCTTCATATCTTGAGGACCTCTTAGTACCTTATTGTCCCACTAGAGCACTACGCTCCCAGAATGCAGAGTTACTTGTGGTTCCTAGAGTCTCTAAAAGTAGAATGGGAGGCAGAGCCTTCAGCTATCAGGCTCCTCTCCTGTGGAACCAGCTCCCAATCTGGGTTCGGGGGGCAGACACCGTCGCTACATTTAAGACTAAACTGAAAACTCTCCTCTTTGATAAAGCTTATAGTTAGGGAGTGAGGAGTTGCAGTGAACGCCTAGACCGGCGGGGCAGGGTATATAGCTGCAGACACAGCACCCCTGCTTTTCTCTGCTTCTCTTTACAGTCATCAGATTTACCTATCGTATAATCAATAATATAGTGCCTCTCCTAGTTATGCTGTTATAATTCTAGACTGCCGAGGAAGTTCCTTCTTATGACACGCTCTTTTCTTTTGTTTCCTTTTATGCACATCATGTCTCAGAAGTGCTTGTTACTCACCTAGCTCTGGGGAGTTTACTCCCCAGAGTCCTTATGTTTCTTCTTCGCCCAGAACATCGCCTCGGATTAGGGCGACACCAAGACCTGGGTCTTGGGTGCAGCTGTGGCTATGGACCTGCTACACCCTGCTACGCTCTGCGATTCCCTGCAATGCCCGGCTACGTCCTGCTGCGTCCACCGCGTCCACCCATGCTCTGCTGTGCCACGCTACATCCTGTACCGTCATAACCCCAACCGTCAGACACCGCCCACCAAGAGTCTGGGTCTGCCGAGGTTTCTTCCTAAAAGGGAGTTTTTCCTCGCCACTGTCGCAATAGCCACTGCTAATGCTTGCTCTTGGGGGAACTATTGGAATTGTTGGGGCTTTATAGAGTGTGGTCTAGACCTACTCTATCTGTAAAGTGTCTCGAGATAACTCTTGTTATGATTTGATACTATAAATAAAATTGAATTGAATTGAATTGAATTGAATAAAAGGTCAAATATCATCTTTTTCTTTGCTTCTTTTTCAGGCTATTTCTGAACAGCTTACGTACTGCTGTTGAGCAGGGAAAATTATTAAAATAGATATTTTTCCTTTAATAAGACATACCACATGAATACTTATTTCCTCATTAGCTTGTGTACTTTTTAACACCAAACTCTGGGCTATGAAGAAGCTTTTTAAGTGGTACAGTGACCACGAATATCATAATGAAACCATAATGATCATAGAAATGTTCAATTTAGGAAAACCATTATAATTGTGTTTTTTCATGTCCACTGAGTTCATCATGTCAGAAGAGAGAAAAGCTTTATTTCAATTTATTAATCTGACTGGTATTTATGCGAAAGCTGAACCCCTGAATACATTTCTGCTAAAAGTACAAATCAGTTGGCCGGCAGCTTTGAGCAGCAATTTAATCTCAAGGTCCCTGCTGGCCACATGGAAGCCCCTTGCTCTTACTTCCATAATACAGCTCTGGTTTAGTACAAAAATACTCTCATCCACAATAGCCCATATTGTGCAAACTGCCACTTGAACTCCAACAAGAGCGGTCATCTTCTTTTCTCTATATATTTTTCATCCAGTCAGTGAAAGCGGCGGCTGTGAGCAGAGCTGTCGGCTGTCTGATAAAAGACAGCGTCTGCAGCAATCACTTGGACATCTGGCGTTGCTTTGAGGCGAGTCATTGTCTGCTCAGTGTGTCCGTCCGCTCCAGACGATCGCCACAGGCTACGAGCCGGCCTCAGCTGTCAGGGACGAGCTCTGGTCGTACAAGGGGGGAACTGTTCGGCAGGGAGGAATCGGCTCGGTGGCAATCGATGAAGACTGCGGGGGGATCTGTTGATCTGACGGTGGGTGGGATAAAGGAGGGAGGTCTGCGGACCACCACGGGCTCGCCAGATGATGCCGCTGCTGGAGGGAAAACAACCGTCACTGGAAAAGAATGATTGCCTCTAATGGTGTGCATGCTTCAAATAAAATACTGAAATATGTGTGTTATGTTGGGTATGGGGTCCTAAAATCAATTCTTTTTCCTACAATGTGCCTGTCAAAGTCTGAACCAACAAAGAAGGCATGGGAAGACAAATTGGGCTAATGATTGGGGGGAAAACGCTTTGGATAGCTGTTATGTTCCTGAAAATTCAATTCAAAACTGAACACATTTTGCATTATTCCAAATGTAACTTAATAAGCTGTTCAAATGTGTCCCCTTCATGTAATAAAGATGTTCTATAATAAAGCCATCATTTCACAAAGTTACAAACAACTAAGTTTTGAGAGATTTCGAGAGTTTGCAAGAATATACGTTCAGTCTGTCTCAATAGAAATTAATTTAATGCAGTTTCTTATGGGATAGTTATACCTAGAAAAAACAAAAGAGCAATCTTGCCTAAAGTTAAGCAATACATTGCAGAAGTGGTCAGTTTATTACTCCTTTTCAGAGACGTTTTTAAAAGATACATTTGAAGACGCAGTTTTTAAAGCAGCCATATTCTGCTCATTTTCAGGTTCATGATTGTATTTTAAGGTTGTACCAGAATAGGTTTACATGGTTTAATTTTCAAAAAACACCATATTTTTGTTGTACTGCACCGCTCTCTCTCACTGCTGCAGATCCTCTTTTCAGCTGGTCTCTGTTTTAGCTACAGAGTGAGACCTCTTTTCTTCTTCTTCTTCTGTACTATCTTTGATAGCACTTGCACATGCCCAGTAGCTCAGATGTAGATCATGTCAGCTCATGTCAGATCATGTCAGCTCCATAGACAGTAAAAGAAAGGCGGTTTCTACAACTTGGGTCAGTTACAAGGCAGGATTAGCTGGGAGACTTCTAAATGAGGGCGCATGTAAGTAGTTCTTTTGTAGATTATGGTGAACTTGTGTGTGTTGTAGCAGTGCTTTGCTATTGAGAACGAGGTAGCATGCTAGCGTTAGCATGCTAGTGTTAGCATGCTAGCGTTAGCATTAGCGCTACGAGCTAATGGTTGCGGTTAGCCTGCTTGTTTCGGCTTGTGACATCACAAGCCGTGCAGATTTTGAACAGCTCACCCAGAGACTGAAGGCAGGACACATTCAGAAACCGTATCTCACTCTAAACAGCATGGGTGGATTCTTTTCAAAGTTTGTATGTGTGTGGAAGCACCAGAGACACAACAGAACACCCCAAATCCCAGAAAAAGTGATTTTTTCATAATATGGGCACTTTAAAGAGCCGTTCAAATTCCAAATCTCTCGAGCATGTGCTTTGGGTTTGAATCTTTGTTCGGCTTTGTCCATCAACCCAACACATTCTCACTCCCATCTCAACGCTTGGTCAGGTGCCTTTGTCGTTGTTATTGACGCTAAAAGTCTCCTTTAGCGCCATATAACGCGCTTTAACTAAACGCGCTTGGTTGGGACTGTCAGCGTCCCTTTTCACGCAGTTATGTTAAGGAAAAGGTCGTGGGTGGGCTTACGCTTCGGTGACTCACGGGAATAACGGGATGGTTAAAGACACATGCGGGACACTAACCCCGGTCTCCTGGGTGAAAGTCCTGTGTTTGACCCATCCACCCCCCCGACCAACCTCCCTACGCGGAATTCCCCCCTTACATACCACTTGCTAAACCCCGTGTAGCTGCTGCTCTCCCCGGTACGTTCTACAAACATGCTGAAGGACGCTTTTTTCGTCGCTTCAGACGCTGACAGTCACTGTCCAGACATCCGTATTTTACGACTTCAGAGTGAGAACGGGTTGATTAATTGGCTATAATCCTGTGTAAAGCAGCCGTAAACTTTGTAACTTTACACTACTGGAGCAAACTATTATTTTCAATAAGCAGTAAACGTATTTGAAGTCCAGTATGATAGTATGATATATTATAACATTGATTGTCTGTGCCATTTGTGCTTCTTATATTGTATGCAAGGCACTGTTTTCCCTTTTTTTCACTTTTCACACATTTGCTTTACTGCTGCAAGTAAACACTACAGGTAGAAAATGTCACCATAAAATGCAAATGAGCTGCTTATTGAGAGTCGCTTTATATACTCTATATTCTCGGGCTGTAACAGTTTTTGTATTCGTGCCGAACTGTCACGGTGCAAGCAGAGAGATGCATTATTCATGTAGACTGATGAACGTAATGCGGGAACCAAAGTTCACAAGTGTGAGTTCTACCCGGAGACCTTTAGCTGTACGCTGTTAGCAACATCCGTCTGCGGGTTCCCAGTCATCTACAGTAGGGGTCTTCATGTTTTTTTTAGGCCAAGGAACCCTTAGCTAAAAGAAAAACGTATTGTATAAAATTGAGTTACAAATTGAACTGGGCCTACAATAACGTTTAGTGCAGCCTAAAGCCATACCTCTTTATGGTGTTTACAATACTAAGGTATTAAACTAATTATTGACATGTTCATATATTTATAAATCTTGTTTTAATGTTAAACATACATGTAGAACAGTAAATCCATAAGCTTAACTGTATCTGTGGACTGCTATCTTACCTACAGGCCAGTAAGTCTGTCATCAATGTTGTGTACATTGAAAAAAAAAATCACAAATAGGCCGATTTGTTTTTTTTGTTTTTTTAAATAATGAAACAATAACTTGGTGGCCCCCCTGCAGTAACTCTGAAGACCCATCATGGGTCCTGGACCCCCTGTTCAAGATCTCTGAGCTACAGCAATGGAGAGAGAGCTGTGTTTAAGACGAGGACAGTGTGTCTGCATACGAACACCATTGTTAGTTTTGTAGATGGAAACCCAGCTAGAGATCGTAACCTTGCGGCAGAATTGCACCCACTTGGTAATTGATGAGAAGCCGGACAGATAAAATATAAAATATGTTTGTTGAGACCTCAGTCACTCAGAAGACCTGGGAAGTCGACTGTCACTTTTTGAAATGAACTGATGCTTTCCGGACCTTAGTCCGTGACACAATGACGCCCGTGATGTCACGTTATGCCCTCATTTTAGTCGTTTTGGGTTTTTTGTTTTGTTGCCTAAACTTAACTACTTCAGTTTCACAATTCTCCATCTTAGTTTAGTGTGTTAGCACGCTAACATTTGCTTTTTGGCACCAAACACTAAGTACATCAGTGGCTGATGGGAATAAAAAGTCAGAGGATTTTTATTTTTCACCTTTATTTTGTTTTAGATGGATCACCAAAGTTATTACAATTTATCCTTAGGGGGACATGAATGCCGCTAGCAAGGCTAAAAACACACTCAAAAGTCTATAAGCGCGTGTTTCGAAGATGTTGTTATGAACTTAAACGTGCAAAGACAAAATCTTCAGTCCTTTAATTTCTGTGTCGACAGTTACACTGAATGTAAGTTGCTGCAGAAATAATTTACTGAATGTGTTCCTGATTCTGGCTTCAAACAAATCCCTTCTATCTAACTCTTGAAAAGCCTTTACTTGTTTTGAGTAAACAAAGTATAATTTAGCATGACAACAGGCTGTCGTTGCATCTTTAACAAGGCCGTGATGTTGGCTTAAATGGTTGGATGAGTGTTTGAATGAACGTAGGCGCTGCTGGATGCTGCCTGTTGATTTCAAGTGTCTCCCTGTTCTACTGGCTGTGGGTGGACGACAGCTCGGCTAATTAATGCAACCATCAACACTCAGTACAACTGTGTGAAATGATTATCCAAATCCCAAAAACATGCAGTCTGGTCAGCGGGGTAATGTTTATTAAAATGGTTGTAATTGTTTCCTCAAATTAGTACTTAATAATATGTTTCCTGCCATTAAAAGTCAATCACATTTCTAATTTGCGCACTCCCCATTCAGAATTGCAGAAACTTGCAACTACTGAAACCTGCCAGTTCACATCAGTGAGACGAGATGGAGTATCATCTTCATAGCAACGACTCTTTGTACTTCCGTCCTAACTTCTGACTTCCAGGCTTTTGTAGCTAAATAGATCATTTTTTGAGTCTAAATATGAATGTAGATAACAATAGTGATAGTGAGATGCTTGCTGCAGTTACATTTCTAGTAATGAATCGGCGAAAAACACATTTTATTTCTCTGATTCACTGCTTCGTTCTAGGTGCTCCCTCTCTTCTAGCTCACTCCACCGTACATGTTTGCGCAACACGTTCTCACGCTCATCTCGTAAAATATGGACGCTTGGTCAGGTGCCTTTGTCGTCCTTATTGACGCTAAAAGTCTCCTTTAGCGCTTTAAGTAAACGTGCTTGGTCAGGACTATTGCCGTCCCTTTTGACGCAGTTATGTTAAGGAAAAGGTCGTGGGTGGGCTTACGGTTCCGTGACACGCGGGAACTACGGGACGGTTGGGTTTAGGAAAGGGTCGTGGGTGGGCGTACGGTTCTGTGACACGCGGGAGGAAAGAAAAAAGCGACTATATCAAGCGGGATGCGAACCCCGCTCTCCTGGTGAAAGTCCTGTGTTTGACCCATCCACCCCACCAACCAACCTCCTTACATACTACTCTCTAAATCCTCTCTAACTGCTGCTCTCCCCGGTGCGTTACACAAACACGCTGAAAGACGCCTTTTTCGTCGCATCAGACGCTGACAGCCACTGTCCAAATGTCCTTATTTTATGAGTTCGGAATGAGAACGTTTGCGGGCGCACGCTGAGCCTCCGTCAACAGTTTGTAACAGAAATAAAATGGATTGTACATCATTTTATTGGAGCTGACTCCACCAGCTGACTTCTCTATTGGCTGTAGAAACAGGAGACGTCTCTTAGGTTCTAAAACCAGCCTCTGGAGACTCCACCAGCTGAGTCGCAGCGACACCATCAGCTGGTTGGAGTGGAGCTGAGATGGGCCGGTTCAGACCGCTGAAACTTTTCTCTGCAACGCTCTACAACGGTTTCGTCTCGTCGCGAATCTTTGGTCTGAACTGGGCTTATCCCTAACCCTAACTTACGTATGCAAGTTAAATCACGTGTGTTCATAACATGGCCTAGTTATTTATTTTTTTAAAGAATATTTTTTGAGCATTTTAGGCCTTTATTTTTTATAGGACAGCTGAAGACATGAAGGGGGGAGGGGGAACGACATGCAGCAAAGGGCCGCAGGTCGGAGACGAATCCGCGGCCGCTGCGTCGAGGAGTAAACCTCTATATATGGGCGCACGCTCTACCAGTTGAGCTACCCAGGCACCTGTAGCCTAGTTATTTTAACCCAAACAATGATCTTCTTCTAAATAAAGTCATTTCAAGTATTTCTGAGGGATCAGGTTGCTCACAGAGCTACTAGTCTTGCATCCAGGCAGCCATATCGGTCGACTCGAAAGTTACTGAACCGATTAGTCAACATGAAGTAAATTTGTTTTTTTGATCAAAGTTTTAAGTTGGGTAGTCATGCAGTAGATACTTTTAAAATCATAGAACAACAAAATGTGATTTCAGACATCATTTTCAATACGTAAGAGTCATTTGTTCTTTTTCCGGTGTAGACCCATTGCCTTTTCTTCTCTCTTTCCATTTTGTTTCTTCCTAAAGAAAGACAAGCAGCTTCAAAAATGAATATAAGTATTTCATTCATTTTATTTTAAATGTCCAGACGTTTCCAGCTCCATTCTGTACTCTGTAATGTTTTAGAGAAATACAGTTTGACTTAACCCTTGTGTTGTCTTCCATTGGACCGTGCACCTGTCGTCCTCCCCGGTCAAAACTGAAAACCAACATTTTTTTTGTTTTTTTCACGTTTTTGTCACTTTTTTCATCACTTTTTTTCACTACCATGTAGAAACACCACTAACACCAA